>NC_041383.1:473829616-473833859 GCF_002162155.2 Triticum dicoccoides | reverse complement strand
GTTAGTTACTGCGAAAATGATGTGGATTGCAGACGTTTACTACAACTGATCCACTTTGGAGAGACATTTGATCCATCACATTGTTCAAAAACATGTGATAATTGCAAGAAAGGATTGAGATGGATTGAGAAAGATGTGACCAATATTGCTAAGCAATTGGTAGGTGCCTAAGTAGATAGCTGTGCCCTGCCTCCTGAACACATGCACACTTCTCTGTGAACTTACATCACCATCTTGTTGCTCTTTTAGGTTGAGCTGGTCTTGACGACAAGGCAGTCATGTTCGAGTTCTCATATTCTTGAAGTTTACAGGGGTTCCTTAAACCAAAATGTATGCCATTCTGCTAAATGCTCGGAATTATTGTTCTGAAGTTCATTAATTCTGTCACTTGCTACCAGTGTCAACTTACTTTCTACAGTCTGGATATTGTGCATCCTGGCTTCTTACTGGAGAAATCATGGTGAAACTACATACTTGCGCCTAGATTGTAAATCTTTTCAACTATTGCATTTAGGTCAAGAAGAACCGTCATGATAATTTGCCTCTTCATGGGGCTGGGAAGAATCTAGCTAAAGGCGAGGCAGCAAGAGTACTGCGGCATCTAGTAACTGAGGGAATACTTACCGAGGATGTCAAAAAGAGTGATACGTATGGATCAGTATCATCTGTTTTAAAGGTAGCCGAGGGAATACATGATCCCTGGTTGGTTTATTACTTTATTTTTGAGATGATTTTTTGGCAACCTTCTTGTAGCTGCCTTGGTTTTATACATACGTTTTCCTTCCTGTTTTTTTGTTGAACAGGCGAATCAGGTTAAAGTTGGTGGTCTTCGCTCTGGCAATCAGATCGTCCTTAAGTTAGTTTTCTGTCTTGTACATGTTATAAAATTTATTGGATGTTCTGCATTTGTCTCTTCTCTTCAAGTTTGATTTACATGTCTTGCTTTCATTGAGAAATATTTCCTTTTTTGTGTGACCATACGGTTCTTTTTCATGAGTTCGCCAAAAATCTTTCTAGGGTCCATCATTAACTAATAATGTCTTTTAAGTGATGGTTTTATGGCAGTATCAGTTTGCACTTCTAAATTTGGTTTGCACAATATGATGTTACCGACAATCTGATCTTGATTTGTAGAACTGAATATATATAATGTCAAATATCATTATGATTGAGACTTCGTTGAGTATGAAGATTTTTTGGCAGTATAAGTTGACACTCATATTGCTTTTTTGCACAATGTAATGTATGATTTGTATGCTATTTTGCAGGTTTCCCACTGCTGACAAAGCCCCGAAGATGGGGAAACTTGATGAATCGTCAATCTCACAAGTCAATAAGACTGTTCAACGGCAGAGTGAAATGGACGAGGTAGTTGGTCATTAGTTATAGTAAATCCTCTTGTGTGTATTTATTTTGGTTCATTCTAAAGTCTATTCTCAATTGCAGAATTTTTCATCGCTGCTCTATGAAACTTTAAGAATCCTCAGGTCTCAGATAGCGGAGGGTACTGCAGGATGTGGTGTACACCACATATTTAAGTAAGTTTCATGTTATACCTTCAGCTGTGCAAGGACTCGCTGACTGACTTCTGACGTGGTGAATTACTCATGTTCAGAAATGAAACACTGAAGGAAATTAGCACTCGGATACCAAGGACAAAAGAAGAACTTTTGGAGATAAATGGCATCGGCAAGTAATGACTAAAAACAATATTTTCAGTGCACATTGTAAGGTTGGCAACGCAGCTCTCGGAACTAAAGCAAGCATTACTCATCGTTTTACATACTTTCTTTCAGGGTGAAGCTCAACAAGTATGGGGATCGCGTACTTGCAACCATAGAGGAGTTTCTCAACCAATTTCCAAACGGAAGCAAGAGAAGCAGCAGCAGCGGCGGCAGTAATGAGCAAAATGAGGCCGTGAAGAAGCGAAGGGGCTTCACCGCCATTGACACGTCTGGTAACGGCAATGACTTTGAAGAACGCACAGTTCAGTCCAAGAAACACATGGGAAATACACGAAACGGCAAGCAGGGAATACCTGATGCTGCAAGCGTGATCCAAGACGTCCGCTACATAGATGTTGACTTGGACGGATGTGAGGAGGTGGATGAGCTGTGCAGCAGCGTTCAACAGCCTCTGGCCTCTGGTAGGGTTTTGCCCAAGTGGACAGCCGGCGGTAACACCCCCACACCTAATATATTTGAAGAATTTAAATACACCAACTAGGCTTGTAGGCATCTAAGCCTTTATATATATAGGTCTCGTGTTTCAGGGTAGTTCTTGTAGGCTGTAGCAAATGTAACATGATATTCTTCTGTGGGGTAGTCTGGATTCGGTGGACATGAAAATGTATGTACCACACTGCAGTAATAGACTAGTGTCTTATGGGAACTGTCTGACGAGAATTACCTGCCGAGAGAGGTTGCTTGATTATGCTGCATCTTCAGTCTTGGTGTACCCAGGTGTGGATTGTAGCAGATGTGGCTTCTGTTTGAAGCCGTCAGTTAGCTGCCTGTTTGTTGATGCATGTTGCCTGTTGCTGTTGGCTGTTGCTTGTTGAACCCTGAAGCAGGCTGCATTTGCATGTGCCGTCGCGGTATGGGGCCTAGCTACCTTGGGCAACCAATGCAATTTTTGTATTTGCCAATACGCAGGTGGCATGTTCCATTCGACCAACATGCTCGCTTTAATATGACAGCGATCTCCAGGTGTGTTTGTGAAGCAGTAGTACTAGCATTACACTTTTCTGATTTGAAATTCTCATTTCTGCGAAAGAATCGTTTGAAGATGCTCTTCTTTTCTTAAAATACACAATATTATTAAAGGGAGATATGGTCGCTTTCCTTAACCCGATGACAGGAGCTGCGCATTTATTTTTCTCGAGTCATTTCGGCGGCAGGTCCCGGCCGGAGACATCACCGTCCCTTTGAAATCACCAAAGTCAACCTTTAAAGGCTCAGATACTACTCTATATCACACATGCGACATGTCAAACGCCTCCGGTTGATTTGTTTGAGTAGTCCCCGCAAGAAAAAAAGATTTGTTTGAGTAGTGACGCGAGATTGGATAACGACGCGCGAACCACCGAACAAGCCTGCACGTCGTCTGCATAACCTTCCCCCGCTTGCTCGCTTTCCTCATCGTTTTTGCTCCTTCCACGGACGCGAAAAATATTCGAGAGAGCGGCCTGCCTCCGGCAAACGACCCCGATTCACGTAAGCAGCATCCAGCGGCCCCGGTGGTGGCACAAGTCTGTCCCGGTCGGCGCGCTGTTCTGGCAGTCCATCATCCAGCTCCTCCTGGTCTTTCGCATCAGGACTTCCATCACGATAGGGACGGGTGCTTCGACCCTATTCTGGTTCGACAAATGGGCTGAGGATCACTCCTTCGTCGCCTGGTTTCCGGGGATTTTCTCCGTAGCGATGGTACCTAATGTGCCCGTCCAGGTGGCCGTTTGGACCACTGAAGTTGACTGAGTGGCAAGACCTCTTGGATTGCATCGCGCTCCATTCCGCGGAGGTGGGTCAGCCGTCCGATCAAATCTCCTGGCGCTTGGATCCCTCCGGTCGGTTCTTCACCAAGTCCCTCTATCAGGCCATTGCGCCAACGCCAGCCCCTGCGCCCCATCCGCAATCGTCTTATCATCTAGCGTGTGCCTCTCCACCGTACCACTAACGCAATTTTCAAAATGTGTGGTTACTTGCAGCTTTCGTGGCCGCTTAACCGCCCCCGGACTGAGACGCCATCAACATCATCATTCTAGATCTTCGCGCGATGGCTCTCCGCTTGGCGTCTAATACGTCTCCGTCGTATCTATAATTTTTGATTATTTCATGCCAATATTCTACAACTTTCATATATTTTTGGCAACATTTTATATTATTTTTGGGACTAACATATTGATCTAGTGTCCAGTGCCAGTTCCTATTTGTTGCATTTTTTGTACAGAATATCCATATCAAACAAGTTCAAATGCGATAAAAATTTACGAAGATTTATTTTGAAATATATGTGAATTTTTGGAAGAAGAATCAACGCAAGACGGTGCTCGAGGGGCCCACTAGGCATTAGGGCGCACCGTGGTACCTAGTGAGCACCTCGTAGGTCGGTTGCTGCCCTTCTTTCGCCGGAAGAAATATAATATCCGAAAAAATCATGTTAAAATTACAACCCAATTAGAGTTACGTATCTCCAAATATTTACGAAATGGTTTTCGGCCAGAAAACAGGAACGGGAAACAGAA
>NC_041383.1:473785659-473829070 GCF_002162155.2 Triticum dicoccoides | reverse complement strand
AGAGAGAGAGAGAGAGAGAGAGAGAGAGAGAGAGAGAGAGAGAGATCCAATCTCGGAGGGGCCCCTCCGCCGCCATGGAGACCATGGACCAGAGGGGAACTCTCCTCCCATCTAAGGGGGTAGGCCAAGGAAGAAAAAGAAGGAGGGGGCTCTCTCTCCCGATGGCGTCGAAACGCCGCCGGGGCAATCATCGTGACGGCAACCTACACCAACAACTTCGCCGCTGTCATCACCAACTCTCTCCCCCTCTTTGCAGCCGTGTAACACCTCTTCTCCGCGCTGTAATATCTACTTAAACATGGTGCTTAATGCTATATATATTATTTCCAAATGATGTATGGCCATCCTATGATGTTTGAGTAGATTTATTTTGTCCTATGGGTTGATTGATGATCGTGATTGGTTTGAGTTGTATGTTTTATTTTGCTGCTGTCCTATGATGCCCTCTGTATTGCGCAAGCATGAGGGGTTCTCGCTGTAGGGTGTTGCAATACATTCATAATTCGCTTATAGTGGGTGGCAAGAGTGACATAAGCTTATACCCAAGTAAGGGGGTTGTTGCCTATGTGAGTAAAGAGGGCTTGTTACTTAAGGCTATGATTGGGTTTTACCTTAATGATCTTTAGTAGTTGCGGATGCTTGCTAGAGTTCCAATCATAAGTGCATATGATCCAAGTATGGAAAGTATGTTAGCTCATGCCTCTCCCTCATATAAAGTTGCAATAATGATTACCTATCTAGTTATCGATTGCCTAGGGACAAAATACTTCTCTTGTGTTATAAAAAACTTTCTACTAAACAATTAACTTTATTATCTTGCAAAGTACTCCTAGTTTTATTCTTGCAAAGTAGTTCTAGCATCACACCTACAAAATAGTTTTATACATGTTCTAGGTAAAACGAACATAAGTGTGCGAAAGAGTTGTATGGGTGGTCGATAGAACTTGAAGGGCATATAAATCCTACCTTTAGCTCCTCGTTTGGTTCGGCACTCTTATTTATCAAAAAGCTACAACTAATCCCCTATACTTGTGGGTTATCAAGACCTTTTTCTAGCGCCGTTGCTGGGAAGCAATAGCGTGGGGTGAATATTCTCGTGTGTGCTTATTTGCTTTATCACTAAGTAGTTTTTAGTTTCTAAGTTGTTTTATATTTTATTTATAGATATGGAACACGGAATACCAAAAAAATTGGTTGTACTTTCTACTCATGGAGATTGGGAACCTCCTAAAACCCTCGATGCTCGTTATGTGGAAAATATTAAACACTATTTTGATAATCCTGAGAAAACCCCATTCAACTTGATAATGGGAGAAACGATGAATTAACATTAATTCGTTTGAATCAAAAAGGGAAACTCTTATGGGATCAAATTGCTATGTTGCATTGGTATGCTTGGGATCTACGCTTGAGATATGATTATACTTGTTGCTCTACGATGAAGGCTCCACACCTTCCCTTTTCATGTGAATTTAATGATAATGAAACCTTGGCTTCTTATGCTAATGGTATATATGATTACTATGATGTGAAACAAATAGAAGAATTTGTTGCTTTTAAGGGTGCTCATGAAATTGAATCTTTGCTTGAAAAGTGTGAAAATTTTGATGATGTTGTTTACATACCAGAAAATTATGCTATACTTAAATATTGCTATGAGAATTATGAATACAATGCCGATATTAATGCATTTGTTGAGAAAGTATCCGTTGTCCAAGAAGAGACTAATATTTTACAGGAAACTATGGAAGAAGAAATTTATGAAACTATGAGCTCATTGGATGAAAAAGATGAGGAGGAGAGCGAAGAACAAAAGGAGGAAGAGCGGATTAGCTACCCGTGCCCACCTTCTAACGAGAGTAACTCTTCAACTCATACATTATTTAATTTCCCTTCGTGCTTACCGAAGGATGAATGATATGTTGATTGCTATGATCCCTTGGATTCATTTGAAATATCCCTTTTTGATGAAATTGATGCTTGCTATGCTTTTGGCCAAGATGCCAATTTGAATTATACTTATGTAGATGAACTTGCTCTAGTTCCTTATGTTAAGAATGAAATTGTTGCTATTGCACCCACACATGATAGTCCTATTATCTTTTTGAATTCTCCCAACTACACTATATCGGAGAAGTTTGCACTTATTAAGGATTGTATTGATGGGGTGCATTTTACCGTTACACATGATGATTTTGGTGAATATAATATGCATGTGTTTGCTGCTCCTACTTGCAATTATTACGAGAGAGGAACTACATCTCCACCTCTCTATGTTTCCAATACATAAATTACAAGAAACTTTTTATGCTATGTATCGGCCTTTATTATGTGTGCATGAATTGTTCTTTTATGACATGCCGATGCATAGGAAGAGAGTTAACTTTGTTGTTACATGATATATGTTGCTTTGTTCTCAATACTAAACTACAAATCATTGTTAATTAAAACTGGCTTTGATATACCTTGGGATCCGGGTGGATCAATTACTTGAGCACTTTATGCCTAGCTTAATGGCTTCAAAGAAAGCGCTGCCAGGGAGACAACCTAGAAGTTTTACATAGTCATTTATTTTTGTTGTGTGCTTTAGAAAAGTTTAAAAACAAAAAAATATATAGGGGAACCTAAAACTTTTAAAAAGGAAAGTGAAAGTAAGAAAGATGATCACCGTTGAAGTGGGGGAGCTCGTTGAACTTTTTCATGCGCATGGAAACTTTGCAAACCTTGATTACAGAAACTTTTCAACAAAAATAATTATCCCCTTGTACAAATCCATTATATTATAAAAATAATGTGCCAAGATTTACCTTTAGGATGTTTAAATTGCTTGTTTGGTATGTGCGGTGCAAAAACAGAAACTTTTGTTGTAGTGCATGAATTTACATTTTTTACTGGAACATGCAAGAATTCTGAATTTTTTCTAAGTACTGCTATGCATTTTTTTATTTTTTCCTAATTTTTCAGAACTTTTGGAGTTGCAAAAGTATGGTCAATGTTCAGATTACTACAAACAGTTCTGTTTTTGACAGATTCTATTTTTGTTGCGATGTTTGCTTGTTTTGATGAATCTATGGATTGTATCGGGGGGTATAAGACATGGTGAAGTTAGAATACAATGGGTATAAGGAAATAATAAAATATGAATGAGTTTGCAATAGTACTTAAAGTAGGGATTTGCATTATTATACTAACGGATCTCATGGAGGTTTTGTTAAGTTTTGTGTGGATGAAGTGTTCGAAGATCGAGGAGGTCTTGATATGAGGAGAAGGAGGAGAGGCAAGAGTTCAAACTTGGGGATGCTCAAGGCACCCCAAGTAAATATTCAAGGAGACTCAAGCGTCTAAGCTTGGGGATGCCCCGGAAGGCATCCCATCTTTCTTCAACAAGTACCGGTATGTTTCGGTTTTCGTTTTGTTCACATGATATGCGTAAATTCTTGGAGCGTCTTTTATGTTTATTTTTCTCTTTCCTTTCATGCACCATGCTGGTATGAAAAAGTCCTTGGTTGATATATAGAATGGTCTTTGCACTTCACTTATATCTTTTGAGTATGGCTGTATAGAATGCTTCATGTGCTTCACTTATATCACTGGATGCCTGTTTCTCTACATAGGAAAGCTGTCATTTGTAGAATGCTATTTTGCTTCACTTATATTTATTAGAGCATGGTCTTTTGTAGAAAGAATTAAACTCTCTTGCTTCACTTATATCTATTTAGAGAGTCAACGGGAATTGGTCATTCACATGGTTAGTCATAAAATCCTACATAAAACTTGTAGATCACTGAATATGATATGTTTGATTCTTTGCAGTAGTTTTGCGATACAGAGATGCTGATATGTGGGAGGTACTAGCGAATGATTGTGGTTTAGTAGGAAGATTTGCGTTAAGGTTTGTGATTCCCGAAGCATGTACGTATAGTCTTTCGTTATGCTAAGAAGTTGGAGCATGATTTATTATTGATTGTCTTCCTCTGCGTGGAGGTCGGGCGCGCCCGATGGTCAACTCCTACCAACCTCCCCCCTAGGGGAATGCGTAGTAGTACTTTGCTTCGAGGTCTAATAAACTTTCACAATAAGTATGTGAGTTCTTTATGACTAATGTGAGTCCATGGATTATAAGCACCCCCACCTTTCTGCAATTTGCTAGTCTCTATTGTATCGTGCATTGCCCTTTCTCACCTCGAGAGTTGGTGCAAACTTAGCCGGTGCATCCAAATCCCATGATATGATACACTCTATCACATATAAGCCTCATTATATCTTCCTCAAAACAGCCACCATAGCCATTCTGAGATATATTTCCATGCAACTTCCATCGTCATCATATACATGACTTGAGCATTCATTATCATATTGCTTTGCATGATCGTAAGATAGCTAGCATGATATTTTCATGGCTTGTCCATTTTTTGATATCTTTGCTATGCTAGATCATTGCACATCCTGGTACACTGCTAGAGGCATTCATATAGAGTCATACTTTTGCGGAAGTATCGAGTTGTAATTTTTGAGTTGTAAGCAAATAGAAGTGTGACGATCATCATTATTCATTATTATAGCATGTACCAGTGAGGAAAGGATGATGGAGACTATGATTCCCCCACAAGTCGGGATGAGACTCAGGACAAAAAAAGAGAGGCCAAAAAGAGCCCAACAAAAATACAAAAAAGGGAAAAAGAGAAAACATAAAAATGAGAGGAAAAGAGAGAAGGGGAATTGTTAATATCCTTTACCACACCTGTGCTTTAGAGTAGCACCATGTTTTTCATATAGAGAGAGTCTCCCATGTTGTCACTTTCATATGCTAGTGAGATTTTTTCATTATAGAACTTGGCTTGTATATTCTGATGATGGGCTTCCTCAAATGCCCGAGGTCTTCGAGCAAGCAAGTTGGATGCACACCCACTTAGTTTCATGTTGAGCTTTCATACACTTATAGCTCTTAGTGCATCCGTTGCATGGTAATCCCTACTCCTCGCATTGATATCAATTGATGGGCATCTCCATAGCCTGTTGATTAGCCGAGTCAATGTGAGACTTTCTTCCTTTTTTGTCTTCTCCATATTAATCTCTACCACCGTATTCTATTCCACCCATAGTGCTATATCCATGGCTTGCGCTCATGCATTTTGTGGGGGTTGAAAAAGCTAAAGCGCATTAAAAAGAATGCACCAATTTCTTGGTGACACCGGGGTAGTACATGATAAATACTTTGTGTTAAGAAGATGGAGCATGACAAGGCTATATGATTTTGTAGGGATAACATTCTTTAGCATTGATATTTTGAAAGACATGATTGTTTGTTGGGATGCCTGAGTATTGATCTCTTTATGTCAAATTATAGACTACTGCTTTGAATCACTCGTGTCTTAATATTCGTGCCATGATTAGATTATATGATCAAGATTATGCTAGGTACCATTCCACATCAAAAATTATCTTTTTTTACCATTTACCTACTCGAGGACGAGTTGGAATTAAGCTTGGGGATGCTGATACGTCTCCATCGTATCTATAATTTTTTATTGTTTCATGCCAATATTCTACAACTTTTATATACTTTTGGCAACATTTTATATTATTTTTGGGATTAACATATTGATCCAGTGCTGTCGGGGAAACGACACCTATGGGATCATGAGGAACCCTTCTACGGTTGGCGGGGAGACACGACTGCAAAAAGAGTAGGTTTGGTGATCAGCATGAGAGATTTTTACCCAGTTTCGGGCCACTGAGGAGTGTAAAACCCTAGTCCTGCTTTGAGTGTATATTTGGTGTTCTTGAACCTTAGCTAGCTGCTATGCATGCCTGGTCCAAAAGTTCGAATCCTCCTCCAGTACGCCTTGGGCCTCCTTTTATACGTCCAAAGGGGTTGCCACAGTGGCACACATGAGGTGTAAAGTAGCTACAGGGTGTATGATTATCACTGACGTTGTAGGACAAACGCATAAAATGTGCTGCTTACATGCCCTCCAACTTTATCGGGGACGGTAATAGAGCTCGTCCCGTCCGTCACCGCCTCACCCTGCCTTGACACGTATCCAGGCTGATGAGGCATGCAACGCCAAGTTGTCTGGCTAGCCGCTATGCTGGCGCGGTGGAAGGGCCTTCACGAAGGTCTTCATGCCACCACACAGGTGCTTGCTTAGTTGGCAGGTTGGTCACCGCGCTGGAACGACCGTGAGGTGGCGAAACCTTGTCGGGTGCGGGCCTAGATGTGGCCCCGCAATTTTCCCCGGCAAGGGTCTTGCTGGGGCCTCGCATTCGTCCCCGACAAGGGCCTTGCCGGGGGTCTTCGTCTTCTGGTCTCCACGATGACCTGCATGCCACCAGTCTTCACAAAGATCTGTATGCTACTACGCATGTGCCCCTGAGTCTTGGTCCTGACATTGTCGATGGTGTCAGAGCTTTTAGCCTCATGGGTGGTGGCCTTGCTGGTGCTTCGCAAGCCGTGCCGGCAAGGATCTCACTGGGGCTACGCAAGCCGCCCCGGCAAGGATGTTGTCGGGGAAGGTCTAGCTTGTCTTCTGCTCTTTGTTTACTGCCTTGAATGCTGCCTTGGTAGTCTTGCATCTTGCCTTCTACTGCCCCATCAAGCATTTGCCACGGGTGTGGCTACAACTACCCGTGCACAAGTAAGGGATACATAAGGGCCCAAAATTATGTACACCGACAGGAGCCCCCGGGCCTGGGCCACACATGAGTGCGCAACATCGTTGGGCCAGGCCCAAAACTGTGCACGGGCACGCGTGGCAGGGATTAACCGTTGTAAACTTCTCGTCAATTGCGCTTCCCCACGGTCCGCATTGAGTGCGTGACGTGGAGGTCATGCGTGGAAAGGTCACAACACGCCTGCGATGCCTCGCATCGAATAGTAAAGAGGCAGCCCGCGCCTTCCTCATAAAAAGAGGAATCCGCAGGGGCGCTGCTCATTTACGAAGAAGGCTCGGGTCGTGGCCTGCATGGCGCTTGCACCCCACGATCACGGGGTGGAAAATGACCATCCCACTTGTCTTTATGCTTCTGGCTCGCCCGCCACGTGTCCTTCATGCCTTAGGAATGGTAGGTGGTGGATGCGGAGGGCACGCGCATTAACGCTGAGACGGGAAATCGGGCGTCACTGGTTGGAGCAGCGGGTCGGTCCTGATGCCCTATGTCTCTGGAGGCCGTATTTTGGTCGAGCGGGACGGCCGCCCTAGGGGTGAGAGGCCAGGCCCCGACCCTGCCCTTCTATAAAAAAGGGAAGGGACGGTGTCTTCCCACACGCACCTCCTTCTCCTTCTTCCTGCTCGGTAACCTTCCTCCGCTCGCCATGGTGAGAGGACGTGCTGGCGCTCCAATGGCGGCGACGAGGACTTCTGCTCGACAACGCGTCTCTCCTCCTCTAGAGTTCATAGCGGTGGAGCCTTTTGTGAGAGGGAGAGGGCGAGGCCGAGGTCGTCGTGGCACTCGGGGAAGAGGAGGACGGGGCGGCACACCAGCTGCGTCTCCACCGGCGGCCCCTCCCCCAATGGAAGGCCATGTTGGAGAATAGCCCCGTGAGTTCTTCATCAGGCTGTACAAGCCCGTGTGTGGTCATCTCTGCGTCCCTACCTGTTTGCTCGGGTAATGGAGCTTGACCCACCGCACGCCTTGAGGATGCATATGAGGGGCCGTGGGAACGGCAACATGTGGGTCGACACTGACTTCCCCGCTCCTCACGTCATGTACTTCCGCCATGGGTGGAAAACCTTTGCCCGCGCCCATAGCTTGTCGGAGGGGCACGTTCTCCAATTCAAATTAATGGAGAACGACCTGCTTTCCGTCAAGGTCTTTGGGCGCTCAGGAATCCGCTTAGGGTGTTGCGCGGAGAGCTCCACCGACAGCAAAAGCTCCTCCTCGAGCGATAACGACGAGGAGGGGCCGCGACAACG
This sequence comes from Triticum dicoccoides, assembly GCF_002162155.2. NCBI lineage: Eukaryota > Viridiplantae > Streptophyta > Magnoliopsida > Poales > Poaceae > Triticum > Triticum dicoccoides. Next base: position 473,821,154 of record NC_041383.1, on the reverse strand, counting down.
ACGACGACAGTAGCGGGCGGGAGGACGACGACTCCGACTCTGGCTGACCATCAGTGGCAGCACCATCATCTGCACCACCCCCCGGCAACATATCTTGCCGAAGGCCGTGCCCTGCTGGCCCTGGTGTTGGTGGCCGATGGGTTGCCTCTGCCATGCTCTCCATCGACGCGTCCCCCCGTATCTCATTTGCCTTCACCTGCCGTGCCTGGGAGGAGAGGGGTAAGAACGAGGATTACGAGGCACTTATCTTTTTTCAATTTTAAACTTGTAGGCACTTGCCTAATCTTAATTTAAACAATGTAATCTCTCGAGTCCATGCTTGTGTTCTGTAACGTTTGCACTTGCATCAGCATGTCAATGAAAAAGATGAGCCTTGCTAGGAACCCATGCATGTATATGTCCATGCAGAGGCGAAACACCTCTTTAATGTAAATAAATGAGTTTTCCCAGCAAGCTACCTTGCCGACACCCTTTTTGCCTGCCGGAGAATCACATCTGCCGGGTTACAGACAAAGGGTCCATCCCCCTGCCAATCTCTTTTTATCAAAGGCTACTGCGACCATTCTGACCGAAGCAACGTTTGAGTCAAGGATGGGAGCACCTAAATCTAAAAAGAGTGGTGATGTTTTCTAATGCACAAGTAATAGGTTACAAACATGAATGGACAAGAGGTAAACTTTATCTGTTTGGTTTGTCGGGGATTGCAGTGCTGGGCAATCTTCTCAACCTCTTGCCGAAGCCAAGTCCATGACAGGAACAACGGAACCGAGCGTATTCACTGTGGCTAGAAAGAAGAGAAGATAGGAGCATGGAACTTTGGCGGTTCATCAGTATCTACTAGAAACAAGGGTAGTACAATATCCTGGACAAGCATGCATATACGTATATACATAAACATGGAAATCAATAGGAACTCTACATACTAAAAGTTATTCGACTGCGCACAGGGTCTGCGCCTGGCTCTGTACATAGGGTTACATGCCTTGCCGGCAAGGCTAGTACAAAAGGGGGTTGCCGGGAGTCCCGGCAACCATGCCTCATGGGTAGAACTTGCGAAGATGTTCGATATTCCAGGAATTGCTCACCGAAATACCATCTTCGGTTTCCAGTCAGACTGTGCCGGGCTTGGTGACTCATATTACCCGATAAGGGCCTTCCTACTTCAGCGTCAACTTGTTTGAATTCTTGGCGGATTGAATACGCCAAAGAACAAGGTCGCCTTCCTCAAGGCTTCGGGCATGAACCTTGCGGCTGTGGTAGCGGCACAAGGCTTGCTGGTAGCGCGCGGCTCGCACAGCAGCCTAAAGACGATCTTCCTTAAGGAGCGTAGCATCATCTTGGTGCAACTGCTCTTGCTCATGCTCATCATAAGCGAGCACTCGAGGTGACCCGTATATGAGTTCTGTGGGGAGAACTACTTCTGTCCCTTATAACAGGGAGAAGGGCGTCTGACCAGCGGCTTGATTTGGTGTCGTTCTGATTGACCAAAGAACCGTTGGCAATTCATCAATCCAACATCTTCTGCACTTGTGCAGCCTATTGAAAGTTCTTGTTTTGAGGCCCCACAACACTTCAGCATTTGCTCTTTTCTACCTGGCCATTGCTTCTTGGATGAGCAATAGAAGCAAAAAAACTTTGCTGCCAAGGTCTTGGATATACTACATGAAGGTGTGACTCGTGAACTGCGTACCATTGTCGGTGATGACTTTGTTTGGCACACTAAAATGACAAACTAGTCCTTTGAAGAATTTGACAACTGATTGTGCTGTCACCTTTCTCACTGGCTCCACTTATGGCCACTTTGTGAACTTGTCGATTGTGACGTACAAGTACTCAAAGCCCCCAACAGCACGGGGAAAGGGGCCCAGTATGTCAAGCCCCCAGACCGAAAATGGCCAGAAAAGAGGGATCGTCTGAAGAGCTTGAGCTGGTTGATGAAGCTTCTTTGAATGGAACTGGCACACTTCACACTTGGTTACTAGTGCAGTTGCATCCTGAAGAGCAGTGGGCCAAAAGAAACCTTGCTGGAATGCTTTGCCAGCAAGGGCTCTTGACCCTATATGGGAGCCACATATGCCTCCATGTATCTCTGCCAACAGCTCTAGTCCGTCCTTCTGAGGAATGCACTTCAATTTCACACCGTTCGGTCTCCTCCTGTATAGGACATCGTCCAAACTGGTACATGCTGGACCGACGGGCTACTTTCTACGCCTCTTCCTGTTCCTCGAGGAGTTCCCCTGTTTGGAGGAATCGAACGTTGTGCTGTGCCCATGCCGGAGCCTGAGGCTCAAAGGCAAGGACTAAAGGCACGACTCCTGCCGTGGGGGCAGCTGTCTCCTTGGCAAGGGCTTAAGGTCCTGTCGGAGCCTGCTGCTCCCCGGCAAGCTTGGGGTTCCCGGCAACTTCCTTGCCGACAACTCCTGGGAGCTCAGCGGGAAAGTACTTGCCGAGGCCCGCCTTCCTTCGCTTATTCTGTCCTGCCAATGGTTCAACGGATGGCTGAGTCAATTGGAGCACAAAGGTTCCTGGTTCCACATGCAACTTGAGGGCAACGCCTTTTGACAAGCCATTGGTAATGTTGTTCTCTGCTCGAGGAACATGCTCTGCTTGCAGACCGTCTGAACGCTCCTCCAACTTCCTCGCTTCACCTACGTAGGCTTCCATCCACGGACTCTGATAATCTTTGTTAACTTGCTTGAAAACAAGCTGTGAATCACCTCTGATGATGAGCTTCCTGATTCCGAGGTATGCCGCGATCGTGAGACCGGCAAGCAGTCCCTCATACTCTGCAGTGTTGTTCGTTGGTTTCTCCCAGGGAAAGTGCATCTGGATTACGTACTTGAGGCACTCTCCGGTGGGTGCGACAAGTAGCACACCAGCATGGGTGCCTTACAGCGAGAAAGCCCCGTCAAAGTACATAATCCAATCACGGCTCGTTTCCTTGCCGGGAAGAGTGGTCTCTTGAATTTCTTCGTCAGGCGTTGAGGTCCATTCTGCTATGAACTCCGCCAAGGCTCTTCTCTGAATTGTCGAAGTACTTTCAAACCTGAGACCAAAGCTTGACAGTTCCAACGCCCACTCCACAATCCTCCCAGTTGCATCTGGGTTGTGCAAGATCCGTTGCAACGGGAAGCGAGTGACGACAGTGATCTCATGTGCCTGAAAATAGTGACACAACTTTCTTGAGGCCATAAGAAGGCTGAAGAGCAGCTTCTGCACACCAGAATATCTTGATCTAGCCCCCTGCAAGAGGGAGCTGACAAAGTAGACTGGGTGCTGCATCTTCTTCTTCTGTTTCACTTCGTTTGCTTGCACAGGTCCTGTCTCGCCGGGACCAGGCTCTGCCGGGGGTCCTACCTTGCCGGCATCAGGCCCTACCGGGGGAGGCCCCGGCTCAGCATCTGACAGCCTCGCCGCTGCCGCTGCTTCTTCCTCAACTTCTCACCGCGCCACTAGCGCAACACTGACCACTTGATTCGTTGCCGCTAGATATAGCAGCAACGACTCTTGCGATTTAGGTGCGACTAGTATTGGCGTAGAGGAGAGGTACCTTTTCAAATCTTGCAGCGCTGCCTCCGCTTCTGGAGCCCATTTCATTGGACCTGGCTTTTTCAAAATTTTGAAAAAGGGCAGGGCACGCTTAGGGGATTTGGAGATGAACCTACTCAGAGCAGCAACGCAACCAGCAAGCCTTTGTACATCCTTGACTCGTCTCGGCGCCTCAATCTGCTCAATCGCCTTGATCTTGTTGGGATTTGCTTCAATTCCGCGTTGAGATACAAAGAACCCAAGAAGTTTGCCGTATGGGACACCGAACACACACTTCTCAGGGTTGAGTTTGAGGTTGATCTTGCGCAAATTTGCAAATGTTTCTTCTAGATCTTGCACGAGCGTTGCTTTGTCCTTGGTTTTGACAACTATATCATCCATATACGCTTCCATATTTCTGTGTAGCTGGGGATCAAAACCAATTTGGACCGCTCGGGCAAACGTCGAACCAACGCTTTTCAACCCAAAAGGCATTCGTACAAAACAGTACGTACCACATGGGGTGGTATTCTCTTCATCTTCCTTTGTCATGAAGATTTGGTGGTATCCTGAGTAGGCGTCGAGGAACGACAGCAGGTCGCACTCGGCAGTGGAGTCCACTATCTGGTCAATGCGCGGCAAAGGGAAAGGATCCTTTGGACATGCTTTATTGATATCTGTATAGTCAATACACAACCTCCATTTCCCATTTGCCTTGCACACCACCACTAGATTGGCCAACCATGTTGGGTGGAGCATGCCTCTAACCAAGCCTGCCGCTTCCAACTTCCTGATCTCTTCAATGATGAACTCTTGCCGCTCCAAAGCTTTCTTCCTGACCTTCTGCTTGACGGGCCGCGCATGAGGATAGACAACAAGGTGGTGCTCAATCACCTCCCTGGGAACACCAGGGATGTTAGATGCTTGCCATGCAAACACATCGGCATTCGCCCGTAGGAAGGTGACGAGCGCGCTTTCCTATTTGCTGTCAAGGGTGGAGCTTATGGTAAAAGCTTCGCCCGTGCCATCCTCCTTGACGCGTACCTTCTTGGTTTCTGGTGGTGCTGCCTTGGATTTCTTGCTCTTGCCAGTGGAGATCTCTAGCACATCCTCATCGGGAACGCAGCACTCCGAGGAGGCACATTTGCCAGAGTGGGTGCAAGAGGCCTTGTGATACGGGGCTAACCCGGTGTAGGCCGATCTTTCACGATTGGAGTGGGATCCCTCGAAGAACATGGTGAACACGGGGAAGAACGGGGAGAAATCACAAGGGGAAACACTCAAGAACAAGTCCAATCACACGTCCACTAGACAATCAAACACACCTCCAGAAGGTACATGAACAACAAAGAGAAAGATACAAGGTAGAGTTCATTCCAAATCCTATGAAGGAGATGAGGGCTTGAATCCTAGAAGGATCTTCCCACGAAGGGGGGCTTGAATCCCGCGGGATCTTCTCACATGGAGGTCTTGAACTCCATGGGAGTGGTAGTCTCTCTCTCTCTCAAGAGTAGAGGTAGGAGCAAAGATCACCTAAGAATGAGCTATCATATTTGCTAACCCTAGAATGGAGGAGGGGGATGAGTATATATAGTAGTAGCCATGAAGGGGTAAGTGAGGGGCGAAAGGGTACATGGCCACGGGTCGAGTCTCTGCGCGCAGGCAGGGTTGGAAGTTCCGGGGACGACCGGAAGGTCCGGGCGCCAGAGGTTCCGGGCGAAGGTCCAGCCAGGGTCCGGGCTATCCAGAGAGTTGACACAATCTCGGACGGCTTCGAAGCATCGGGGCCGGAAGTTCCGGGACGGCCGGAAGTTTCGGGTGTCGGAAGTTCCAGGCAGGAGGCCGGAGGTTCCGGGCTCTCCAGAAGCTTGTCCGTGCTTCTTCTTCGTCCTCTTCCACGCTTCCCTTGCGGATGGTGTAGTTGTTCCTTGGCGCTTGCACTCCTCCTCGACATCCGTGAAGCTCCGACAATACCTATGCATGCACACGAGAGGGGTATCAAGTAGTATGCCATCCTCAAAGGGGTCAAGTGAACACATGTAAAGGAGAAGATTCACCTTTATGTATGAGAAGTAGAGGTCGCACGTGTCACTTTCCAAATGGACTCTTGACATGGTGATGACTATAGGATGCTCCGCATCATCCCCTCCCCCTTGGAAAAGATCTGACCTCAGATCGAAAACCAAATCACCATGGGAAAGAATTGGCGGTACCGTGTCGAAGTGGTCGATCACCAAGCACTCATCGTCTAGTAGCTCGAAATGGGCACTCTCCAATGTCGCACCATCTTGTGATTCCTTCAAAAGAGTCAAAGACAGCAAACACTTGGAAAAACAAATGTGGTTAGCGTTAGTGCAAAACCAAGCATTTAAGAGGTGATTCACCAAACAAGTGTCGTCATCAAACATAGCAAATGGTTTGACAAAGGATTGTGACCTGGCATGTAAGCAAATAAGTTGAGCACAAGCAAAGATATCATGGGGACAAGTATGCAAATGTGAGATAGAGATGCAAATATGTGTGACAATAGAATAAGCATCTACCTCGAGGTCATAGCAAGCATTCACAAATTGCTCAATGAAAGGTCTATGGTAGGCATAAGAATCATTCACAACACCAAATAAAATGAAGTGTCTAAACACATGGGTCAACTGCAAGATAATCCAAGCATAATTTGCATAGGGTGTAGTGAATAGAGTGTGGCACTCAGCACAATAGAAAGAGCAATTGTTCATCATGTGTGAGGCAATCAAGTGAATCATGTGACAAGCAAAGGAACATGGCATATATGAAGAAATGATCTTGGTGCAACCAACCATATGATAATAGCAAGTAGTCCAAGAATTGGATGCAACACACAAGGTATATATATCATGAAGCATGGAAATGTGGCAATCATGGGTGAAAGCAATATCTCGAACATGCGTGCAAATGGTGCAAGCAACACATGATGTATGATCCACAATATCCAAGCTCAAGAATGATGTCACCTTGCAAGCGTGTCCTTGTGCATTCTTCACAATGCCGAAGTGGTAGGAAATGTGGTGTAGAAGCGAGTCGTGGTAGGATGTATGAGGCTCACTCTCAAGAGCTCGAATTGTCAACTCACGTGAAGTGGAAGTCGACACGAAGTCCAAGTATCCTACACATGCACAAGACAAAACAAAGAAAGTATGCGCATGGTAGATGAACACATCATCCATCATGATGGTTCTCATCTTTTGCACATAACCATTAGAAGCACAAGTGCGTGAATAATATGATGCAACAATGGCAATATTCAAGGCACTAGGTATATGATGCAAAGAGGTAAGACAAGCATGCTTCACAAGAAATATGTCAAAATCTCCAAATATATGCGAGAATGCTATGGGGGCAATCTCATTAGCAAGAATAATAGCATGGTTGCACTCAATACATGGCAAATCATCTAGCATGAGGGAGGCCACATATGGAGATATTTTACAAGAAGCGATAACAATCATGTGCAAAGCATGGAAATGGTTGTCATCAACCGCATGAAGTGAGCAAGTATGAATCATGGGTGATGCAACATAAGCAAGCATAGAGATCAAGTCGTGCAAACTAGTGGAGCGAAGATGCAACACACTAGAGTAAATCATGGCAATCATGTCATGTGAGCAATTAATAGGCATAGACAATGCACATGACATATCACAAGCACGAGCACAAAGCAAGATCATAGTATCATCATAGGAATTGGGCATAAATGGAACATGGCAATAACAAGCAATATCTCCACCAAGCTTGCAAATACACATACAAGTATGAGAATCAATCATCATGTATAATGCAAAGCATGGGTCACAAATGCATGGCAAAGGCATAGTAATGGGCATATCATGCAAAGTGAACATGGCAAGATGGGCATATAATATGTAATGGAGAACAACCCATAGCCAAGTGAGGGCCATGTAGAAGAAATGCGCGAAGAGAGCGGTGGGAAAAACAATCCATGGGATCCCAAATCATCGTTGCTCTCTAGAGCTCATTTTGTCAACTCGTGGGATTGCGAGGTTGATAAGTATTCATGGGTACCTACACAAAAGAGACACAAACGAAAGAAATTGTGCACGTGGTAAATGTACACATCATCCATCATGATGTGTATGTGCACAATTGAGTTAGCACAAGATAAGCATCACTCAAAGAAATTTGATGCATGGTATAAGAACATGTCATCCATCATGAAAGAATAGTTATTGTGTATGACACGATGGGGACACAAATTGAGAATGCAAGTATATGTCACATCAATAGCATGTTTATTCATGGGGAGCATATGGTGCACACAATAATTGGGATCATGCAATGGATGGGATGGATCAAAAATCTCCTAACATGTATGAGGAAACTATGGGGGTCTCCTCATGAGCAATATCGGAAACATCATATGGAGAAAATGGACAACATCCAAAACAATGCATATCCGAAGCAAGGTGTTCATGGCATGGTATATGAGATAAATGATGCAAAGGGAGCATATCAATATCATCACAAGAAAAACAAATGCCAATAACCATGGGCTTGTCAACTATGCCATATGTGCAAATTGGGTTTATTTTAATGGCATATGCATAGTCACTATGAAGAGATTGCAAATATGACATATGATTGATCTCATGCATAGCATATGACAAGTCAAGCGGATTAGCAAACATGATGTGACCTAAAGAATTGTCACAAGAAATCCTATGCAACATGGCATCACAACTAATAGATTCCACATGACAATCATCAAACTCATCGTAAATGGGCAAATCATCGCATGGGGAAATCATACTAGCATGAAGCATGGTACTATGTGGATCAACATCATGCAACCAATCAATGTCAAGAATGTCCACTAGTGGGACTTGAGCATCACCTTCACCTATGTTACCTTTTTAATTCCACTCAAGTGGTGTAGGTGAGATGGGAAAGACCAAATGGTGGTCATCTTCATCTTGATGGAACCATGTGGGGGGTGCATCATATTCCACCATGGCCATCGTCGTGTCCAAAGGGAGGACGAAGTCATCGAGGATCGGTGCGTCATCATAAATGGGACCTAGCACCAAATGAGAAGACACAATAGAGGTAGAGGTCAAGTTGTTAGAAATGCAAATGGCCTAACGGGACCTATCAACTATCACACTCTCTCTATGTGGTGCTTCACTCACTCCCTCAAAGTAGGTGCACTCAAAGTCACATATGGTGGAGTCACTCATCTCACTCAAGTGGTGGGGGTTGTGGCTCTCCTCACATGGGATTTGTGGCAACACATCATATATGGGGCTAGTGGTGAAGTCACTCTCACTCTCAATATGGTGGCACAAGTCACTCAAGTCATCATATGTCGTCGTGGTCGAAGGGAGAATCCCATGCTCAACCATCTCGTCGTCGTCGTCGTGGATGAAGGCTGAAGATGGCACATCATCACTTTCCTCCATGACCGAAGGGAAAATCCCATGCTCGATCATCTTGTCATCGTCGCCGTGGATGAAGGCCGAAGATGGCACATCATCACTCTCGTCTCCTAAGATGAAAGCATCATCCTTGCTCGCCACCTTGTCGCTCGCCTCCAAAGCTTGGTCCTTGAAGGTCTCCGTAGTCGTACTCATCGCCGCACCATCTTGAAAAAGAGTCAAGGTAGACTCGGCATCATCAATGCCACAAAGAGGGATGGCGGTGAAGTCGAACTTGGGAGCATCGCCTTGGAGCTCGTCGGGCTTGGAAATCGTGGTGGTACTAGCCTCATGCTTGTCGTAGAGCTTGTTCACCGCGAAGTTTGCTTGGGGTGGAGAAGCCTTGGCCTTCATGAGTTTTTGTTCCGCCTTGAGAGCACCAATGTAGTAGTCGCTGATGGACTTGTAGTTCTCGAGGAAGATTGTCTTGGAGATGTCGTTGTGCAATCCCATCATGAAGTGGAAGTTCATCCAAATGGGGTCGTCCATGCCGGCTCGTCGCAAGGCATTCTTCATCTCCTTGAAGTACACGTCGATGGACTTGGATCCTTGGATGGTGTTCTCCAATTGGCGTTGAAGTTGTTCCGTGTAGGTTGGAGGCACAAACTCTCACCGCAAAGCTCTCTTCATCTTGGGCCAACTCATCTCGTAGCTCTCCGAAGGTGTGTGAAGCCACCATGCCAATGCGTAGTCATGGAAGTTTCTTGTGGCGCACTTTGAAAGGGACTTGATGTAGCTTGAGGTAGTCGTCCATCAAGCGCTCCCACTCGAGGTACTCCTCAGGTTCTTGAGTTCCATAGAAAGGAATCGCGTGGTTGATGTCGAGGTCGTAGTAGCTCATGGAAGTCGTGGACTTGAGCTTGGGGAGCTTCTCTTGAGCGTAGCCTTGAGGTTCTTGTTGGCGAAGATGCCGTATGTCCGTAGGCGAAGATGCCTTGAAGTCGCTTGGCGAAGATGCCAAGGGAGATGGTGAAGTCACTGAGCGGTAGTTGGTGTTGAGCTCTTGACCTTCACGTTCTTGTTGGTGATGGTGTCGATGCCGATGTGATCTTGCCGGAGATGGTAGCTCGGAAGGATGTGCTCTTGAGCGTGTTCTCGAAGATGAGGAAGATCGCTTGTAGGACTTGATGAGGGCTTTGTTCTCCTCCATTTTAGCTTGCATCTTGGCGTCGGAGTTGTTTTTCATGGCATCAAATTCGTCGTTGTTGTTGTAGACCGAAGGTGAAATGCCTTGCCTATCCATCAGAAGACTCGAGCAAAGGTGAGTAGGAAATGAGATAAACAATACCAAGTTACCTTTTCCCAAAGTTGAGGACGTATCCCGTTTTACTCAATGTGAGATGAAAGAATAGTGGAATTGGTACCGGACTTGTTCACTCACACCTATCACGTAAAGCTTATGGTAGAGCTCGGTGAGGATAGTGGCACAAAAATTTGATGCAAAATGTTAGCAAGAGTCAATAATGTTGAAAGAGATTCACAAATTTGCAAGCGAAACAAGTAGACCAATAGCAATATGTGGCACACGGAAACACACACACGGATAGATAAATGGGGTCGTGCAACCAAGTAATGAGCACAAAATGTGGAATCCACGGAAAACCTCGTGTTGCACAACTCAAGAGAGACGCTAGCACGATTGCTCAATGGGCGGATATGACACTTGTGCACAACCTATAAGATGCAAAATGGATATACTTTCTATCCCAAGTATGCTATGTATGTATGGTTCCCGGTGTTTCTCTCAAGATGATCCAAGATGATCGGATATGACAATCCCGTTGTTTCTCTCAAGATGATCCAAGATGATCGAATATGACAATCTTATGTGCAATGTGGTATGATGCTATGGCACTTGCTTACAAGCTCTTTGCTCTTTCTTTTTCTTTGCTTAAAAGCTTTTTTTTGTATGGCCACTTTGCACAATGCACAAACCAAGATAGCATTGTGTATATGCGGGAACAAACTTGTGACACAATATATGATACCAAGATATGCACCACGATGATATGGTATGTATGCTATGGGAAGTATGATCACTAATATGCACAAGTCACGTTGCCAACAATACTCAAATGGCTAGTCTCGATAGGCAAGTAACGCAAAATGGGCTAGGGGTTAACAATGCAATGGCAAGGGGAATATACAATGGTGTCGTCGAGGTTACCGTCCTTGGTGATGATGAGAGGCGGTGTTGCCAATGTCGACCCGTTCCTAGTTAGCCGAAACACCCTAGGAAATGGAAAAACCGCAAACTCAAAATCTCCAAAGGCAAATGTCAAATGGTGGTATTGGAAAGCGGTGGTGGTTTGCACTCAGCAATGCGGAAGTGGAATGATGGGCTATACACGTGTCGGAGTTGAAGTTGTCGTCCCTAAGTAGCCGAAACAACTTAGGAGACACAAGCCACAACTCAAAGAAGCTCAAACAACAAATGGGTTAAGTTTGGGTGGCGGAAGTGTATGGTGGGCATGTTTATGGGGAAGTGGTGGTGGTGGTTGAAGAAGATGCAACCGTCCTTAAGTACCCGAAACACCTTAGGAGACTCGAATCACTACTCAAGCAACCACAATGCTAAGGGGAACAAAATGGGTTAGGTTGCGGAAGACTATGGTGGTTATGCGGATGATATGGTGGAGGGCCTAGGCAAACTTGCCGAATTTTCAAAATTTTAATGGAGTCAAATGGTGTTGGTGGTATTTTTGTGGGAAGGGGAATGTCAAGAGCTTTAAAATGAGATAAAGAACGTCAAAATCGGAGTTTGAATGAATTAGTTATGGCTGAAACGGTGAAACTCGGAACGCTGAAACTAGGAGGGGCAGAAGTACCGCTCGGGAGGGCGGTAGTACCACTTATCAGCGGTAGTACCGCTTGGGATGGGCGGTAGTACCGCTCGTGACGGATTTTTTTCGATCGTTTCAGGCTGAAACGGGGCCGGGCGGTCATGCCGCATGTGGGGCGGTAGTACCGCTTGTGGTTCTCAGCGGTAGTACCGCTTGGAGGGCGGTAGTACCGCTCGTGTCGGGATTCTTCGCAGATCGAATCGGGGTGCGATTTTGGGGCGGAAAAGGATGATTTCAGGGGCAAAATTGGATGGATTTCGTGGATGGGAAGTGGGAAAACTTGGGGAGATGCTAGATCCACTCGAAACCAAGCAAATCCATGGATCAAAATCAACAAAACATCATTAAACCAAGAAATCACAAAAAAATCGAGGGCTATTTTTGGTGGGATTTTCGGATTTAGGACGAAATCAACAAAATCAAGCAAAAGAAGGCTAGAAAACGATAGGGGAGACTCCAAATTCGTGATCAACGTGGCTCATGATACCATATGATACGGGGCTAACCCGGTGTAGGCCGATCTTTCACGATTGGAGTGGGATCCCTCGAAGAACACGGTGAACACGGGGAAGAACGGGGAGAAATCACAAGGGGAAACACTCAAGAACAAGTCCAATCACACATCCACTAGACAATCAAACACACAAGATCCACAAGGTACATGAACAACAAAGAGAAAGATACAAGGTAGAGTTCATCCCAAATCCTATGAAGGAGATGAGGGCTTGAATCCTAGAAGGATCTTCCCACGAAGGGGGGCTTGAATCCCGCGGGATCTTCTCACATGGAGGTCTTGAGCTCCATGGGAGTGGTAGTCTCTCTCTCTCAAGAGTAGAGGTAGGAGCAAAGCTCACCTAAGAATGAGCTATCATATTTGCTAACCCTAGAATGGAGGAGGGGGATGAGTATATATAGTAGTAGCCACGAAGGGGTAAGTGAGGGGCGAAAGGGTACATGGCCACGGGTCAAGTCTCTGCGCGCAGGCAGGGCCGGAAGTTCCGAGGACGGCCGGAAGGTCCGGGCGCCGGAGGTTCCGGGCGAAGGTCCGGCCAGGGTCCGGGCTATCCAGAGAGTTGGCACACTCTCGGACGGCTTCGAAGCGTCGGGGCCGGAGGTTCCGGGCTGTCCAGAAGCTTGACCATGCTTCTTCTTCCTCCTCTTCCACGCTTCCCTTGCTGATGGTGTAGTTATTCCTTGGCGCTTGCACTCCTCCTCGACATCCGTGAAGCTCCGACAATACCTATGCATGCACACGAGAGGGGTGTCAAGTAGTATGCCATTCTCAAAGGGGTCAAGTGAACACGTGTAAAGGAGAAGATTCACCTTTATGTATGAGAAGTAGAGGTCGCACGTGTCACTTGCCAAACGGACTCTTGACATGGTGATGACTGTAGGATGCTCCACATCACCTTGCCGAGGCCAGAAGTCTTGCCGGTGGTTGAGGTCTTGTCGGTTTTCTTCCCCTCAGGAGCTCCAGTGGCAGGAGCAAGTGTTTTGGCGGCAGGTGCTGCAACTGCCTCTCGGTAGAGTTGGTCGGCATAGATGAGCGCATCTCTTTTGTCGCAACCGATAGTGATGATGCTCATTGGGTTGGGCATCTTCAACTTGTTGTATGCATAGTGTGACGCCGCCATAAACTTGGCGAGTGCTGGATGACCAAGGATCCCATTATACAGCAATGGGATCTCGGCGACATCAAAAACAATCTTCTTTGTCCTGTAGTTCAGGTCGCCACCAAATATGGCTGGCAGTGTGACCTTCCATTTAGGTTGGCTTCTCCCTAGATTGATCCCTTGAAACGTACCTGTCTCTTATAGATCTTTATCAGGAATCTGCAACCTCTTGATCACGTTGGGCGAGATCAAGTTCAGACTAGCCCCACCGTCAACTAGCATTTTTGTCACCTTGAGGTTGCGGATTGTTTGTGAAACCAACAACGACAAACACCCGACCACGGTTGTGCGATCAGGGTGATCCTCAACGTAAAAAATGATAGGCGTGTTGGACCATTTCAGTGGCTTCTGGGCGTCAATCATCAGCTCCGTCACATTGATCTCACGTGCCCACTGTTTAAGTTGACGGTGGGAAGAATGCAACGATGCACCTCCATCAACACACATAACCTCTGTAGCTTTCTGAAACTCATGCTCGCTGGACTCGTTGTCATTGTCATGATCATCATCACCCTCTTTCTTATTGTGGCCTCAAGCAGGCCTCTCTTGTTGCTTGTCCTTGCTGCAGTGACCTCCTTGGCCACCGCACTTCTTGCTGGATCCCTCAACACCATCTTGGGCCTTCTCTTTGTCTCGTCTTTCGTACTCAGCCCTTTGCTTCTCCATCAGCTGCTCAACTTGACGACAGTTTTGGAGGTCATGGCCTTTGGTGTGATGAATCTTGCAATATTGCTTGTCGGAGTCCTCTGGATTGTCGGTAGCCGCCAAGGCCCGGCAGGCGTCGCACCCGACAATCTCCTTGCCGGGGTCGTCAACCTTGGCCTTCTTGGCGGTGCCTGGGTTGCCAGATTCTTTGACGGCAAGCACGATCTTTCCCTTGCGCTTCCGGTTGCATCGTCGGCCCTTCTTTGCCGGGGCGACGATGTCTTCATCTCCAGAGTCACTTTCAACGCCGGCATCTTCATTGGGGTACTTTATTCCTTCTTCAGCTCGAGCACACCTGTCAGCCAGAACATAAAGCTCAGCAACATCCGTAACCTTGTTCATCGCCAGCTCTTCATGCATCTTATGATTGCGCACATTCTGATGGAACGCGCTGATGACAGCGGCGGGATGAACATCTAGGATGTTATACTGCACACGACTGAACCTTTGTATGTATTTGTGCAAGCATTCACCATCCCTCTGGGGGATCACATGCAAATCACTTGCCTGGCCAGGAGCTACGTGGCCGCTAGTAAAGGCGCCAACAAACTCGTGGCATAGATCCGACCAAGAGGAGATGGAATCTATTGACAAGTGCATCAACCATGACCTGACGTTGGGCTTGAGCACCAACAGGAAGTAGTTGGTGAGTACCTTGCCGTCCCGAGCTCCAGCAGCTTGCATCGCGATGGTGTAAATGCTCAGGAACTCGGATGGATGAGTCTTGCCGTCGTACTTCCCCGGGACCTCTGGTTTGAGTGTGCGGGTAGTGGGCCACTGGAACAGCCGTAGCTCACGGGTAAACACCGGGCAGGTCATTGTGTAAGGCAAGTCGCTAGAATCCTTCGGCACATGCCTGTATGCAGTGGGCCCCATGCACCTATCAGATTGGTGGCGTGCTTACCGTCGCTGCTCGATGGTGGTCCGAGTGTCCTCCTTGAGACATTCCTGAAGAACTTGACGTTGGTCGCGACGTGCTCGTGGATCGGACGATGCTATGGACACGTCGTCACGAGCGTCAACCTGACGAGCTGGCGACCGCCATTGTCGCGGTGGAGGGGAGTGCACCGTGGTTGCGGAGCCTCCAACCCTTCCACTATCGACGCACGCTGGATTAGTGGTCTGGCACCGCAAAGGACTTGCCTCCTGGCGGCCATCCCTCTTGGCATGGCCAATAAGGCTTTGGATAGCAGCCCTCCACTCTTCTTGCTTCTCCGCAGTAGGAGGAAAGTCGAGGAGTAGCTGCAATCGTGCCAATGCTTCTGCTCGCATGGGTGGCAGCGACAAACACGAGGAACGGGAGGTGCTCGAACTTCTAACTATGTTAGAAGGAGCTCCATCACGGTTTCGCGGCCGCGCGCCCTTTTTGCCACCATCTTGGCATGCATGTCGGCCTTGCACATCTTGAGAATGATGCTGAGGGCTCTTGCCGCGACGATGCCCGGGGTCACCAACGTCACAGCGCTGCTCGTTGCGCATGACCTGGGAGGACCGCAGTGCGTGCGTCGGCGGGGTCGTCTTCCTACCATTGGAGGTCCCCGCACCGCCCGTAGGTAGCACGGCTCCGTCCTTGGATGCGGCGGTGCACGGATCATCGTCGTGGCTGCGGACGATGCCGTTTGCCTGGTTGCTGGTACCAGAATGATGTGTATGCTCTTGATATCCTCTGCCACCAGCGTCTTCCACGTCGCCCATTCGTGCCGGCACGGGCAGACGGCTCCAGACGAACCGATCGCCGTGATCGTCTTCTTCTTCAGAGCCATGGTGATGAAGAAACTGACGTACTAACTACCGAACCAGATTTGCACAACCAGTCCCACTACCTAGCGTGCCAAAGATGTCGGGAAAATGACACCTATGGGATCACGATGACCCCTTCTACGATTGGCGGGGAGACATGACTACACAAAGAGCAGGTCTGGTGATCAGCACGAGGGATTTTTACCCAGGTTCGGGCCGCTGAGGAGCGTAAAACCCTAGTCCTGCTTTGAGTGTATATTAGGTGTTCTTGAACCTTAGCTAGCTGCTATGCGTGCCTGGTCCAAAAGTTCGAATCCTCCTCCAGTACGCATTGGGCCTCCTTTTATACGTCCAAAGGGGTTGCCACAGTGGCACACATGAGGTGTAAAGTAGCCACATGGTGTATGCTTATCACTAACGTTGTAGGGAAAACGCATTAAATGCGCTGCTTACATGCCCTCCAACTTTATCGGGGATGATAATAGAGCCCATCCCGTCCGTCGCCGCCTCACCCTGCCTTGACATGTATCCAGGCTGACGAGGCATGCAACACCAAGTTGGCTGGCTAGCCGCTATGCTGGCGCGGTGGCAGGGCCTTCACGAAGGTCTGCATGCCACCACGCAGGTGCTTGCTTAGTTGGCAGGCTAGTCGCCGCACTGGAAGCCTGCAACAGCCGTGAGGTGGCAAAACCTTGTCGGGTGCGGGCCTAGCTGTGGCCCCGCAATTGTCCCTGGCAAGGGTCTTGCTGGGGCCTCACAGTCGTCCCCGGCAAGGCCCGTCTTCTGGAGTCCATGATGACCTGCATGCCACCAATCTTCACAAAGATCTGCATGCTACTACGCATGTGCCCCTGAGTCTTGGTCCTGATGTTGTTGATGGTGTTAGAGCTTTAAGCCTCATTGGTGGTGGCCTTGCTGGTGCTTCGCAAGCCGTCCCGGCAAGGATCTCGCCGGGGCTACACAAGCCGCCATGGCAAGGATGTTGCCGGGAAAAGTCTAGCTTGTCTTCTGCTCTTTGTTTACTGCCTTGAATGCTGCCTTGGTAGCCTTGCATCTTGCCTTCTACTGCCCCGTCAAGCCTTTGCCACGGGTGCGACTACAACTTCCCATGCACAAGTAAGGGGTACAGAAGGGCCCAAACTTATGTACACCAACACGTGCCCAATGTCAGTTCCTGTTTTTTGTTTCATAGAATATCCATATCAAACAAAGTCCAAACAAGATACAAAATTACGAAAATTTATTTTGGAATATATGTGAATTTATGGAATAATAATAAACACAAGACGGTGCTCAAGGGCCCCTAATAATCCACAAGTATAGGGGATCACAACAGTTTTCGAGGATAGAGTATTCAACCCAAATTTATTGATTCGACACAAGGGGAGCCAAATAATATTTGCAAGTATTAGCGGTTGAGTTGTCAATTCAACCACACCTGGAGATTAATTATCGGCAGCAATATGATCAGTAGCAAAGTAATATGATAGTTTTGATAGTAGTGGCAACAACAATAGTAATAGTAACAACGATAGCAATGATTTTGTAGCAATTGTAACAGTAACAATAGCAGTAGTAACTTAGTAGGAACAATATGAGAGAAATTCATAGGCATGGGATCGGTGAATTCGTTGGATGATATTCATCATATAACAATCATAACCTAGGGCGATACGACACTAGCTCCAGTTCATAAATATAATGTAGGCATGTATTTCGTAAATAGTCATAGGTGCTTATGGAAAGAACCTGCATGACATCTTTTGTCCTACCCTCCCATGGCAGTGGGGTCCTATTGGAAACTAAGGGATATTAAGGCCTCCTTTTAATAGAGAACTAGAACAAAGCATTAACACATAGTGAATACATGAACTCCTCAAACTACGATCATCACCGGAAAGTATCCCGACTTCTGTCACTCTGGGGTTTGCGGATCATAACATGTAATAGGTGACTATAACTTGCAAGATCGGATCTAAAACATAGATATAATGGTGATAACATAAACGGTTCAGATCTGAAATCATGGCACCCGGGCCCAAAGTGACAAGCATTAAGCATGGCAACGGCATAACAACATCAATCTCAGAACATAATGGATACTAGGGATCAAGCCCTAACAAAACTAACTCGATTACATGATGAATCTCATCCAAATCCTCACCAACCAGCGAGCCTACGAAGGAATTTCTCACTCCCGGTGGGGAGCATCATAGAATTGGCGATGGAGAAGGGTTGGTGATGACGAAGATCGAAGATCCCCCTCTCCGGAGCCCCAAACAGACTCTAGATCCGGCCTCCCGATGAAGAACATGAGGTGGCGGCGGCACCATCTCGTGAAACGTGATAATTCTTTCTCCCTAATTTTTTTCTCCGAAAATGTGATTTTATAGTATTAGGGTTGAGGTTTGCAGGGCCACCATGTGGGGACAACCCACCTGGGCGCGTCAAAAGGGGGGCGCCCTGGTGGGTTGTGCCCACCCAGGTGCCCCCTCCGGTGGTTCTTGGCTCCAGTAATTCTCTAATATTGTATAAAAATCCTCGTAAAGTTTCCTTCTAATCTGAGAACTTTTATTTCTGCACAAAAACAACACCATGGTAGTTCTGCAGAAAACAGCGTCCGTGTCGGCGTTCTGGATATGGGAGTATCCAACCCTACCTGCTTGTGGCCTGAAACCCAAGCTCAAAACCACCCTTCCTTTAGTTGGACCGGCATACATATCTTATCTCGTAAGAAACCGGGGAATATTGATTTCGAGTAAGCATCGTATCCTGATCCTGCTATTGATGTAGATTTAGCCACACCAGCACCTGAGCCCGCAACTGCTGCCTCTGTAATCGAGGAATATCCCGTCCCGGATTTGCCCAAAAGTATTATGGGATATCTATTATTATTGGCAACTTGTTTAGTTCCCGCAGAAAGAGATGCGCCATAGTATCCCTCGGGCATGGGCCAACCACCAAGGCCAGGAACTAGAACAACTCGATACTTTCCACCATCCACAACCCTTGATTTCTCATATTTGTGCAACGGCTGTTCTGGCACTATTCTCCGATTTCCACCCATTGTTCACATTCTATATACCTTGCCCCCTCCTCCCAACTTCATCACACCCGCCTTTTTCACATTGTTTTGAAACAAAGGAAACATGCAACTGCCCGTACTTTCCCACTTGTATAGCCCACCACTTAATTAATGCGCGACCTGATGCGGGTCATATTGGATGATCAGCGAACCTAATTATATTCACCTGTAGCCAATGACCAATACATAATCTAAGAATCCTCACCCAGCTCGGTTGATTAGATCTCCCTTTAATTCATATATGCTACTTCCGGTCCGGGCATAAGTGGAAACCCATTGATCTCGGGATCAGGACTCGAACTTAGAAGCTCTTCCTCTTTTAGCAACCGGATTGCTCCTCGCAATAAATATGGCTCAGGTGTTGGATCAATAGCTCCTGTTTAGGAAGGATGTCATGGGCCCCCAAGCATCCCCTTAAATATGGTGAATGAAGAGAATTGGACCAGTCCTTGAATAGGAATGATGGGTATCCTTGTCATAGGGCTATGTTTCTGTCAGAGTCTAGTGGCACCCTTTAAAGTAGTCTGGCTGGATTGCTGCTGAATAGCTTGATGGGTCAGGGCAGATTGATAGGGAAAGAACCCTCGCCATCTGGAATCACTATCTTCCGTGGATGTTCTCGTTCTCCTTCTTTCACGATGGATAAACAAAGTAGTGGCCAGGCTCAAGAATGGGAAAGTAAAGTTCTAGTACGGCTATCGCGATGTGGCCAATGGATAATAAAAAACTTGCTAACCCAACCCAGCAATCAAACAGATGCTAGCAACGGCTTTCTAGCTAGAAAACCAAGCCTTGGATCTCCACATAGAAGACAATTCATTCCAATACCAATGAAGCTAAGGCAATAAAGCAAAGGCAAGTTCCAATTATGTAGTGTAGTCGCTCTCATCCCCAAAAGGAAAGAAGATTTTTGGATTTCACCCACTATTCGTTCCCTCTATCCGAACGACACCACTGATCCGATGCCAACTCTTTTAATTAACATTAGTAACATTTTCCACACTTGCTTCTGTTCTCCAATTCCTATTCTCATTCCAATTCTCATCCCATCCCTCGAGATAGCCGGGCCAGTGATTCTCTTTAAGGATCGAACTATAGCGATAGCAAACAAACCGAGCGAGGAAGCTTACTTACCAGGGATGGATACCAGTTCAGATGGATTTCCGTATTCACTTATGAGGCTCGAATCTCCTCTTCCACACTGGCAGCACCTAAGTGAAACAGAAGTTTTCTTATCAGCGGACTGGGTATCGAGGTCAAATAGCAGTACGTACTGGCAGCCTCCCGATGTGGGGTTCCAGGGCAGAGGTCAGAGAATCTATATGGTCGGTGCCTACGCATGCTTGAATTCCATATCCATAGCTGTCAAAATGACGTTAGTAGGATCATCGGTTGGGAGTCAAGTCAAGGGAGTGAAGTTGAGGGAAAAGCTCTTTCTCTCCAAGTTTGAGCACTGGCCTAAAACTGGATTAAAGATTGGAATCCGGAATCCAAGTCTCTTCTTTCTTATACGAGTTTATTTCTTAGTAGAGTAATGTTTCCCTTTCCTTGACTGTCTTCCCGGAGAGATTCCTTGATTTCGGTATAGGAAGAGAAAGGGATTGTGCTTTCGACCGTGGCGAGATAGGATAGACTTGGGATTCTTTCTTGGCCCTTGATTGCCAACACTCTGGGGCTGAATTAATTAATGAAACTAATAGGAAGGATTGGGATGATGAACTGGTGAGATTCTTTCTTTCGCTGACTGACCAAGGTAATTAATTCCTTCCATTGGCCAGGCGGGTAAGCAAGGAGACGACGTTCTCATTAAAAAAAATGAAATATGCCATGCTGAATTCAAAAACAACTCCTTAAACTCCGTCGTTTACCAACATCCTCTCGGCTATCATACGTCCTCCGCTTATCTCTCTTAGGCATAGGCATCTCAACACATTCCTCCTTCCGAGTTGCTTGTCCGAACTTGGCTCTTTAGTAAAACAAAGGAGCTGCTAAGCTATTATTAGGTATCAATTTAGGAGCCTTTTGTCATTTCCAACTACATTATTGTGAGCATTCGGAACCCGTTCCTACGCGGTCATCAAATTGGCTGGCTTTGGACCCTCGATCGCAGCAATGAACTCAGCGTCCCACTTAACTTACTTTTGGTACTTTTGAATCTTGTCCCATCCCATAGCTTCACAAGTGAATCTACCTATGGATCCATAAAGTTGATCATTACTTTTCAAATTCTTATTTCATGTGTCCGCCATAGCGCTTATCTATCTCCTGGTCTGATTCATCTTTGGAATGTAACCGGACATATTACAAGGCGAAAAAACAGTGATTTCATCGATTCCGGATTGCCCAGTGTCTCCCTTTCCCTCTTTCCTTTCACTTTCCTCGCATAACGAAAGCATGATTTACCCGAGCCGAGTATCTTGTTAGAGTAGTAGATTCCGCGCTCGAGATGATGTGTGTGACCGGGCAGGAGATTCTTTTACTCCAAAGCCGTTGCGCAGGTTTGTGTGTGACAACTATGTCGATCAGTTTTTAAAGACGCCCAGAAACTATGTCTATAGATTCTGGCAGAGAGTACAAGTGGTGCCATCGGAGGAAGCTGACAACCTCAGAACAAGAATGGAAAAAGGATTGATTACTCGACGAAGTAGTACCAACATGATATATTAATCACTAGGTTACGGTAATATGTGCTTGTCTCCGAAAAGAAGGATAAAAGGATAGATTAGCAAAGCAGTCACTCCCAACCCAGCTACGAGGGGTCACGATGCTATTCTCGAAAGCAAGGGATTGAGTGAGATATGCAGCAAGCAAAGAAAAATGGAACCCAGCAACCCGGAAACTACAGAAGCCTATCTAGCTTATACGATCACAGAAATGAGAGAAGGAGAACGAGAACATTATTATGTAAGGGAGCTGATCCACAGGATTCAATGGTGAATTCTGATTTCCCCACAGACTGAACCAAAGGAGAAGAATAGAATAATTCACTGGTGCAGGCGGAGCAGCAAACCTTCGTAGAAAAGGGAGAAAACCTAAAAAAAACCCGGAAGTCTTGGCTGTATGACAAATGCTCAAATAATTGAGCTACGTATTCAGATCCAAACGATCAAGAAAGGATCCCAGACTGCTCAAGATTATCTGCGCATGATCAAATTCCAGTCTGATCAACTTGCAGCAGCAGGAGAACCTGTGACAGACAAAGATCTTGTCTTGTACACACTTGGTGGATTAGGCAGAGACAGCCACTGATCAGATTCAGCTGACCTCAGAGGGGACTGAGATGGTGGAGAATAGCCACCAAGGAGAGTGGCAGAAGACATCATATCCAAGGACCAAGAGAGCTGCAAATAAGATGAAATGTAAGTCACCAGTCAAAGCCATGAGGAAGAGCTCAAGGATTCAGGACACTGGGCTGACCATCCAGGAGAAGGCGACACAGAGGGTATCACAAAAGAATCTGGAAGGTAATCCCTCTTGCTCCAAAAATGCTTTTGCTATCCTAAATGCTGTCCCTAATACATATTATTATGAGATTGCTTCCAAAAAGTAATATTAAACTAAAAGGATCCAATGAAGAACCGGGGAATAGCTTATATCCAGTCCTTCTCTATGACTTGCTGAATAGACTTATTCGCAGCCATACACTGTCTTATTTAAAAGAGTCCCCTGTCTCGTGAACGATCGAACTTGGTAAACTTTGAAATAATCGTTTAGATAGCATTAGCCGCTTTTCTTCCTTTTCTCTGCCAGTCTTTCAAGTTCTCACCCTCCCAGAAAAGAAGGGAAAGTCTTCTTACTAGCTAGCTTTTATATCTCGCGAATAGGGAGTTAAGGAGTGTAACTAGAACCTATTTGTCACAAAGTTCAATACTCTCTAGAGGAGGTAAATCAATGGATACGGGTACGCCTGGTTGAAGCAGCCCCTACACTTCTATGGGTTGTTCCAGCCTCTGCTAGTGGGTGGTTTTTCATTTCTACAACAGGTGCTTGGTTCAAAAAAAGCTTATGAGTTGAGTTCGTCCTCAGCTATGGATTGGGGGCAGCATTCTCAGATTACTTGACTTGCTGCTAGCTTAGAGGAGAGAAAAAAAATCCCGCTTTCATTTACCTTTAAGTCTGAGAGAAGGCTTTTTCTTTCTATTAAAAGATCACAAATCAGAGGGGTGATCAGTCCTCTTTCAATCCTTCATCTTCTTATGAGTAGCCGCCACAGGGGGTCCTCAGTCTGAATCCTCCACTAGCATTGGACCAACAGTCAGTCTAGCTCTCGCTCTTATCCAATTTCCTTATCCTTTCAGGGCAAGGTCGGAGTAGTAGGAAAATACAATTTCTTTTGTTGCATGCGGACCCGCTTGTGAGACTAAAGAAATTGAAGCTAAATGACAATCTTAACCTACTTGCTTACAGGATCCTTAAGAAACTGTGGACTTTTGCACCTTTCTGTCTAGCTTGAGTTATCTTTGAGTTCTCTCCCCTCGGCAAAGTGGATAGGAAAGAGTCTTGCTTCCATTCCACTAGCCAAGAATAAGGAGAGTGACTTTCTCTTTTGAACCTCTTAAGCTGACTTGAAAAAAAAAGTGGTACACCCCTCAAAGATATAGGGACCGCCATGCTCGTCCACTTTCTTGATAAACGACTCGATGCATTTTCTCTTCCTTGCCGCTGAGACTGAGACATATCAAAAAGATCTATTACTAAAAGGAGATTGGGATCATCCTGTGGTTACCGGATGATGGGAATAACTAAGCATAAATTTGGAAATGAGCACAAAATGTCTATAAATGAATTTTCTCATTATTCGTTATTTCCGGGTCTTTTCGTTGCATTCACTTACAACAAGAAACAACCACCAGCGTTTGGTGCAGCACTTGCATTTTGGTGCATTCTTCTTCCACTACAGGGCTCCATCGACGGCCTGGTATGGCCCAGCTTCAGCATCAATAGCTCAAGACCCTCGCGAGGGGCTTGCGAGGCGGACGATGCTAAGACCCCCGAGGGGATCGGCCTCCTCAGGCTGGCTCCCGAGGGGCAGAGAGTTCTATGCAAGGTATACCTCACGAGGCTCAGCTGATGTGAGCCACAATGACTAAGGCCAGGCTAGCGCCAGGCGGGCGCAGAGCGCATGTTTCCTCTTTGGTGCAAAAGAGGCAAGCCACAGGCGTGGAGTCCCGAGGAATCATCCAAAGGTTTCCATTCTGGTGCAACAAGACCAAGACCGCCAGGATGGCAGGACAGAGGTCATCACCGAGCCCACCGCAACGTCACGACCGAAGGTTTTCCACAGGCGAAGACTACTTTTGTCAGGAAAACCTGTACTACTTGTCCCCTTTCAAATCCGGCTGTTGTGGGATCCCTTCCCGCTAACATTTGTGAAGAGGACCAAGGACACTATAAATAGGACTTAGCCACCACCATAGTAGGGGATGGAGTTCACATCCCCTCAGCTCTCTCGAGCTCAAGAACACCTCACCTCCTGAGGCCAGTTCATCCACTGTACTAGTTCATCCTCAGCCCTCCGAGGCAATCCACCAAAATGCTGGAGTAGGGTATTACACCGCAAGGTGGCCCGAACCAGGATAAACTGTTGTGTCTCTTTGTCTCTTCGAGCTCATCGCACTAGGCTTAGGAGGATCGCGAGTAGGCAGGCTGGGTAGGTTGAGATGTCCACACACACCCCCAGAGTTCGAACCTCTCAAGGGTTTGCGGAACCTGCAATCCGACATTTGGCGTGCCAGGTAGGGGTGCGTCAGATCTTCTCTTTCGTCGGTCGATCAACCGCCACTCCGACACCTCCATGGCCGACGCCCTGAGGGTGCATGTCGAGCACTGGGTGGTTCGGGCCTCCACGATGACGCCCGCCGATGAGGAGTACCTCCACTCTGCCCTGCTCGCGGCCCGCACTCCGCCTGGAGCGAGCGGCCGCGGGGGGCGCGGGGCGCAACCTTCCCCACTGGTGCTGCGCCGCAACCGCGCCGCCGCGCGATCTGCAAACTACGCTACATCAACCGCACTGCACACGCGTAGGGAATAGGCAAACATGCGGGCCGCGGTCATCGTGGCTCGAGAGCTCCTGAGGTGTAGGCTGCTGGAAAGAGGCTATGACGCCCTGCTGGAATGGGTCGCCGAGCTACTGGACGGCGTGCAGGGGTGCCGCGCCGTTCTACACCCTGCCCATGTCGCAAGCGATGGTAGGGGCGCGCTCCCGTCCCCGACACAACCGCGCGCCCCCTCCCAAGGCCCACGGAGAACATCTCAACGTCGGCCAGCTTCACGGAGCAGCCCGCGCCCCTCCAGACATGCCACCTCAGCATGGAGCTACTCCGGGCGACATCACCAGGGGCCGCGCTGGAGCGCCGGCCCCTGGGCGGCAGGACCAGAGGGCGACTGAAGGGGGCGAGAACGTGAGGCAGCCGGGCGGCATTTATGGTGCAGCCAGCCCGGAAGCCTACATCCCCGTCATGATGGATCCAAGGCACACACTGGGAGAGGGCCCCAGCCGACCCCCCACGCCAGGCTGGGCGCTGGACATACATGAGGCCGAGCTCTCCTTCGAGCCGCCACCGAGCTCTGCCAACATCTCCAACGGCGACAACCTCAAGGTACAGCTAACGTCTTAGGGGCACACTTACGCTGACCATGGATCACAGGTGAACCAGGGCACAGTTGCCACCAGGACTCTTAGGACAACGGATCCCCCGCAGGAGCACAAAGGACATTGGGAGCAGTGTGAGGGAAGCCCAGTGGTAGGGCCTTCCTCGCGCTGCATGGAGCAGGGCCCTGCCTAGAGGTAGGTTCCTCGCTAGGGAAGGCGCTGGCGAGACCTTCTCCCCGGAGGGGGGCCTACAGTCACCGAGGACTCCGCCAGCTTCCCCCTTGCCCCTTGGACTTGTCCTGGTTTCCGGTCTCCCCAATGGTGGTCGGGGGCGGCGCACGGCGGGGTCCTCGTCGGGTGACATGAAGCAAGGCTCCGTCCTGTGAAGGTCTCCGCTCGTGACACTCTCACGTAATAATGAGTGGGGCTATACACGCCCCGGAGTCTCCTGAGTGCCGCCCCGGGGCCTCACGGGGGCTCCCGCCCACGTCCTAGTGGAAGCACCATGCTCCCCGGTGGCTGTCGACACTGTCCCAATGACTATGCCCAGACAGTGGAAGCACTTAGCTCCGCGTTGGTGAGAAGACTTGAAGACTAGCTAGGCGCCAGACGCGGCCATTTGCTTTTTTGCCTCCTTTTTGTACTTGTTCATCGGCTTCTTGAAGTAGTTTGGTTTTCGTGCGTTTATAAAAATGGGGGGGGGGAGTTTTCTCGTCTTGTGTTGCTCTCTTGCCTTTAGTTCTTGCGCCTTTCTGAAACTCGCGACTGTTGCCCTGCCCTCGAGCACCCCGCTCGGTGTGTGCACTGGATCGATGGTTTCCCCTCCCGGGGGCTCAAAGGGTGTGGCCGCCACGCGCGCTCACCTCGCCACAATCTGGCAGCTGGTTCCTTGTGAGGCACTCTAGGACAGGCTAGCAGGCCCCCTTTTGGAGGCTCAGAACTTCGCGAGCCCGCAGCAGGCGCACCTCGAGAAAAGAAACGTTGTGGCCAGGCCTCACTCGAGACCCGCAGAGTCAAAGATAAGTCATAACAGCTACTCCACTTGGGAGCCCGCAGCCCTGCGGGGTCGCGATCTCGGCGCTACTTCAAAAGCATTTTAGAGTTTCATACCATAAGGGCCCTCCCTTTTCAAAATGCTCTCATGAGGGTGCATTCAAGTTTTGGTTACACAGGTCCAAGCAAAAAGAAACACGGGCCTAGTTGGGTGCGCCTTCCTCATCACCTCCGTCCGCGCTGCTTGCGTCGCGGCGGGCGCCCTCCTCATCATCGCTACCCGCGCCGTCTGCTTCGGCCGCAATCACGACAATGTCGTCCTTCAGAGTAAATTCCGCTACCAGGGCATCCACATGGTCGTCCACCCACCCGGCCAGGTTGTCCTGAATGACCAAGGGCATAGGGGCTAACACAGCAACGAAGTCAAAGTGAGGATCGCGGTTGAGAAGATGGCTGAAGACACGTGAGAATGCGTGTCCAAGAAGACCCCGGCTCCTCTCCGCTACAAGCTCACGAGTCCTCGCGGCCCGAGCCTCCAGGTGCGTCACGATGTCGGTGAATAAGTTGAGATGGCTGGCATAATCATTCTCGTGCGAGTGAGGAGCACTCTCGTCACAGATGGTGCCCAAGGCGCAGTTGGCTCTGACTGTGAGACCCTGGAGCATCGAGGCGTGCTCACGCTGCAGCGTTCGGTGACGATTCGCTTCGTTCACAGTCCTCTCTGCCAGGGATGCGATATCCTTGATCTGCTTTTGAAGGGAAGACAGTTCGGCACGGGCAGATGCCAGGGCAGATTCGGAAGAAATCAGGGGTTCTTGAGCAGTGCTCTCACGCTACTCCACAGACTGCAGCTTCGTCTTCAGGGCGGAGGTCCTACCTTCAAGCTCGGCCTTGAGCAGCTCCAAATCCAGGCGGTGCCCCTCAGCCAAGTCAGCACGCGCCTTCGCCACCCTCTCCTCCACCTCCAGCTGGACCTGTGCTTCTTGGGCGGCGACGGCGTCCTCAGCCGCGGCAGCCTGGCGCTCCCTCACCTCTAGCCTCTCCAACACCACATATCTCCTCGGCTTCAGCGGCCGACGGGTGCGATCACTGCAGCACGGAGACCTCTTCCTCTTCAGGAGCGATTCAAGGCTCAGGTGGGGCCGACCGGACCCAATGGACGATCCTCGAGAGGAGGAGCGCTCGGCGGGGCAGCCGGGGTGGAGACCCCAGGGGCAGAGGCGCCCGATGGGATCTTTTGGCCTACGGCTCCGGAGCCATTGGTGGGCTCCTCGCTGCCGACATCCACTTCGGAGCCATTGCCCCGGGCGTCAGGGGCCTCTGCCTCCAGAGCTTGGGGCCGCGTCAGCCCCGCGGCGACCCCCTTCAGGGCCTCAGGAGCCCCGACCTCCTGGGCCATTGTCGGCACCAAGCCTCCGGAGGAGCCCTCAACAACTGCAGGCCGCGAGCGCTCCCCTGCTTCCACACTTGGGGCGCACACGGAAGGGTCGAGTAGAAGGGGAGCCACGAAGACGGGATTCTCATGGGGCCCCTCAAGGCCCTCCGGAAGCAGCCCCCACTCATTGAATAGAGGCATCTGCCCAACGAAGGCCACCTTGTTCGAGCACTGATAGAGGAGGCAGCCACCCCCCGGAAGGTTAGCAGGCTCCGGTTCGCCCGTGAGGAGTTTGAGCACCATGCTCAAAGTCCCAGCGGCCAGTGATGGCCTCTGCAGCCTCATGGGATTCTCGACGCCCGCAAGGTCCCACATCGGGCGAGAATGGCACTGGAGGGGAGCGACGCGCTGCCTAACGAATTCCTTCACCACCATCGGCACCATCACTTCCAGTTCATGTAACCTCGCCAACCTCTTCCAGACGAAAGCAAGGCGCCAGTCGGAGAGCTTCTCGTGGCCCCAACCGGAGCTAGGCGAGGCCGGCGCCCCAGGGGTCAAGAGCAGGGGGCTAGATGTTCCGGCATCCATGAGCAGCCACTGCTTCCGGAACCCCTTCGCAGCCGGCGAGAGCTCAAAGTCGATCCCTGAGCCGGCGCTTGCAACCACGGCTTCAAAGGTCGCACATCCTGAGCATTGGCAAGCATCAACCAACCGAAGCAGGAAGAAATGGCGAAATAGGGCCACAGAAGGAATAATGGCAACCATGGCCTCACAGAGGAAGGCGAAGACGGCGAGGAGCATAACAGAGCGGGGGTCTAGATGTAGCAGGTGGATCTGATAATGCGAAATTACAGCATTGAAGAAGGGGGAGAAGGGAGGAACCAGCCCCGCGAGAAGAGCATAGAGATAGATGGGGATCTCGGTGGCAATCATCACACTCACTCGCCAAGACGCAGGACGGACGACCGTCGCCCTCCACTCATTGGAATGGGCCGCAAGCGCATGGCGGACCTTGTCCAGCCCCTCCTGGTTGATCACCATCGACTGCTCGAGGGCTGGCTCCAAGGCCGGCAGAGGACCGGCCGGGGCGCACGGCTTCCCCTTCTTCTTCCTTGGCTGGGGGGCCACGACAGGCGCCAGAAAAGGAGGGAGGTGCCGACGCCGGATCCCCGCACGGAGCAACAAGATTGGGAAAGGAAGAAACGAAGGCCGAGCGCGACGATCTGCGAATAGCGAGCTATTCTGACAACGGGCAACCACTAGGCCTGGCGGATATCAAGGCGGCATGGGGAAGCGGAGTCATCCACGTCCCATCAATCGCCATGCGTCATTAAGGCCGCATGCGGTTAGGGACCGCGGCATTCCACACTTGCCCTTTGGCTTCGCCTGGAAGCCAAGTCCGAGCGGGCCTTCGGCCTGGGGGATACTGTCGGTGTTCTGGATATGGGAGCATCCAGCCCTGCCTGCCTGCGGCCCACCACGTGGATCTATCGACGGCCTGGTATGGCCCAGCTTCAGCATCAACAGCTCAAGACCCTCGCGAGAGGCCAAGCCTCACGAGGCGGACGACGCCAAGACCCCCGAGGGGATCGGCCTCCTCAGACTGGCTCCCGAGGGGCGGAGAGTTCTATGCAAGGTATACCTCACGAGGCTCAGCTGACGTGAGCCATGACGACCAAGGCCAGGCGGGCGCTAGGAGGGCGCAAAGCGCAGGTTTCCTCTTTGGTGCAAAGGAGGCAAGCCACAGGCGCGGAGTCCCGAGGAATCAGCCAAAGGTTTCCATTCTGGTGCAACAAGACCAAGACCGCCAGGACGGTAGGACGGAGGTCATCACCGAGCCCACCGCAGCATCACGACCGAAGGCTTTTCGCAGGCAAAGACTAATTTTGTCAGGATAAGTTATACTACTTGTCCCCTTTCAAATCCGGCCGTTGTGGGATCCCTTCCCGCCAACATTTGGGAAGAGGACCAAGGCCACTATAAATAGGACTTAGCCACCAACATAGTAGGGGATGGAGTTCACATCCCCTCAACTCTCTCGAGCTCAAGAACGCCTCACCTCCTGAGGCCAGTTCATCCACTGTACTAGTTCATCCTCATCCCTCCGAGGCAATCCACCAAAACGCTGGAGTAGGATATTACACCGCAAGGTGGCCCGAACCAGGATAAACTATTGTGTCTCTTTGTCTCTTTTCAGTAGGTGCAGTAGGTTGAGGGGCAACTCTTTGTGTTTCTGGTCGAGGTTAAGATACCCCGAACAAACCCCTCAAAGGATTGTTTTCCATAGTAACAAGTGACAATAAATTTCAGCACGTAATATAATTTTTTCCTTACTGATTTCCACTTACCAAGAGCGCTTCACTCCCCGGCAATGGCGCTAGAAAAGAGTCTTGATAACCCACAAGTATAGGGGATCAATCGTAGTCTTTTTATAAGTAAGAGTGTCGAACCCAACAAGGAGCAGAAGGAAATGACAAGCGATTTTCAGCAAGGTAATTTCTGCAAGAATTGAAATTGTTGGTAGCAAGTAGTTTGATAATGAGATAATTTGTAACGGACAAGTAACTGTAATGGTAAATAAAGTGCAGCAAGGTATCCCAATCCTTTTTGAAGCAAAGTACATGCTGTAACGGTCTCTTATTACAAGCCAAGAGTTCTTGAGGGCACACGGGAATTTCATCTAGTCACTTCATGATGTTGGTTTGATTCACGTTCGCTACTTTGATAATTTGATATGTGGGTGGATCGGTGCTTGGGTATTTTTCTTACTTGAACAAGCCTCCCACTTATGATTAACACCTTCACAAGCATCCGCAACTACGAAGAAGTATTAAGATAAAATCTAACCATAGCATCAAACGTATGGATCCAAATCGGTCCCTTACGAAATAGCGCATAAACTAGGGTTTAAGCTTCTATCACTCTAGCAGCCCATCATATAATTACTACTACACAATGCATTCCCTTAGGCACAGAGAGGTGAAGTGTCATGTAGTCGACGTTCACATAACACCACTAAGGGAATCACAACATACATATCATCAAAATATCGAATACATATCAAATTCACATGATTACTTGCAACATGACTTCTCCCGTGGCCTCAAGAACAAAGGTAACTACTCACAAATAATATTCACGCTCAAGATCAAAGGGATATTAAATAGCATAATGGATCTGAACATACAATCTTCCACCAAATAAATCATATTGCATCAACCACAAGATGTAATCAACACTACTAGTCACCCATAGGTACCAATCTGAGGTTCCGGTACAAAGATTGAACACAAGAGATGAACTAGGGTTTGAGATGAGATGGTGTTGTTGAAGATGTTGATGAAGATTGGGATCCCAAAGATGAGAAGGTTGTTGGTGATGACGATGGCTTCGATTTTCCCTGACGGAATCGCTCCGCCGGAGGGCAAAA
The DNA here is from genome assembly GCF_002162155.2 of Triticum dicoccoides. Taxonomy (NCBI): domain Eukaryota; kingdom Viridiplantae; phylum Streptophyta; class Magnoliopsida; order Poales; family Poaceae; genus Triticum; species Triticum dicoccoides. The sequence goes on along the minus strand of NC_041383.1, from coordinate 473,789,722 downwards.
GTGCTCCTACCCAAGTTCTGCCTCGAGATGGCGGCGTTCCATCTCAAAAGTACTCTCCTTATTGTTTCTAGGTCAGAAGACCTTATGTACCAGAAGATGGGCACCGGAGGTGGGGCTGGGCTGCCCACCACCCACCAGGGTGTGCCTGGGGGACCTGGCGCGCCCTGGTGCCTTGTGGGCATCTGGCATCCCCCGTCTAGTATTTATTTTCTCCATTATTTATTATATATTCCAAAATAATTCTCCATAAAATTTCAACTCATTTGGAGATGTGCAGAATAGGTATCTCTGACATAGCTTTTTCAGGTCTAGAATTCCAGTTACCGGTATTCTTCCTCTTTGTGTAAACCTTGCATTTTATGAGAGAAAAGGCATTATAATTACTCCATAAAGTGTTATTATGCATAAAAACATTATAAATAACAGTAGGAAAACATGATGCAAAATGGACGTATAAGCCATCACCACCAACTCTCTCCCCTCTATGCAGTGGTGTAACACCTCTTATCCCCGCTGTAATCTCTACTTAAACATGGCGCTTAATGCTATATATTAATTCCAAATAATGTATGACCATCCTATGATGTTTGAGTTGATTCGTTTTGTCCTATGGGGTGATTGATGATCGTGATTGGTTTGAGTTGTATGTTTTATTTTGGTGTTGTCCTATGGTGCCCTCCTTGTCGCGCAAGCGTGAGGAGTTCCCGCTGTAGGGTGTTGCAATACGTTCGTAATTCACTTATAGTGGGTGGCGAGAGTGACAAAATCTTATACCCGAGTAAGGGGGTTGTTGTGTATGGGAGTAAAGAGGACTTGTTACTTAAGGCTATGGTTGGGTTTTACCTTAATGATCTTTAGTAGTTGCGGATGCTAGCTAGAGTTCCAATCATAAGTGCATATGATCCAAGTACGGAAAGTATGTTAGCTCATGCCTCTCCCTCATATCAAATTGCAATAATGATTACCGGTCTAGTTATCGATTGCCTACGGACAAAATGCTTCTCTTGTGTTATAAAAATCTTTCTACTAAACAATTAACTTTGTTATCTTACAAAGTACTCCTAGTTTTATTCTTGCAAAGTAGTTCTAGCATCACATCTAAAAAATAGTTTCATACTTTTTCTAGGTAAAGCGAATCTTAAGTGTGTGTAGAGTGTATAGGTGGTTGATAGAACTTGAAGGGAATATAAATCCTACCTCAGTGTACTACCCCAGTGTCAGCCAAGCAATTGGTTCATACTTTTTAACGCGCTTCAGCTTTTTCAACCTCCGCGCAATACATGAGCGCAAGCCATGGATATAGCACTATGGGTGGAATAGAATACAGTGGTAGAGATTAATATGGAGAATAAAAAATGGAATAAAGTCTCACATCGACATTGCTAATCAACGAGCTATGGAGATGCCCATCAATTTATATCAATGCGGGGAGTAGGGATTACCATGCAACGGATGCACTAAGAGCTATAAGTGTATAAAAGCTCAGCATGAAACTAAGTGGGTGTGCATGCAACTTGCTTGCTCGAAGACCTCGGGCATTTGAGGAAGACCATCATCGGAATATACAAGCCAAGTTCTATAATAAAAAATTCTGACTAGCATATGAAAGTGACAACATAGGAGACTCTCTCTATATGAAAAACATGGTGCTACTCTAAAGCACAGGTGTGGTAAAGGATAGTAACAATTCCCCTTCTCTCTTTCCCTCTCATTTTTATGTTTTCTCTTTTTTTTTCCTTTTTTGTATTTTTGTTGGGCTCTTTTTGGCATCTTTTTTTTATTTTATTTTGTCCTGAACCTCATCCCGACTTGTGGGGGAATCATAGTCTTCATCATCCTTTCCTCACTATTACATGCTCTAATAATGAATAATGATGATCATCACACTTCTATTTACTTACAACTCAAAAAATTACAACTTGATACTTTCGCAAAAGTATGACTCTATATGAATGCCTCTAGCAGTGTACCAGGATGTGCAATGATCTAGCATAGCAAAGATATAAAAAAACGGACAATCCATGAAAATATCATGCTAGCTATCTTACGATCATGCAAAGCAATATGACAATGAATGCTCAAGTCATGTATATGATGATGATGAAAGTTGCATGGCAATATATCTCGGAATGGCTATGGAAATGCCATAATAGGTAGGTATGGTGGCTGTTTTGAGGAAGATATAATCAGGCTTATGTGTGATAGAGCGTATCATATCACAGGGTTTGGATGCACCGGTGAACTTTGGACCAACTCTCGAGGTGAGAAAGGTCAATGCATGGTACCGTAGAGGCTAGCAAATTGCGGAAAGGTGAGAGTGCATATAATCCATGGACTCACATTAGTGTGACGCCCCCGATTCAATCATACACTAATCATGCATGCAAATGTGTACGATCAAGATCAGGGACTCACGGGAAGATATCACAACACAACTCTAAAACATAAATAAGTCATACAAGCATCATAATACAAGCCAGGGGCCTCGAGGGCTCGAATACAAGTGCTCGATCATAGATGAGTCAGCGGAAGCAACAATATCTGAGTACAGACATAAGTTAAACAAGTTTGCTTTAAGAAGGCTAGCACAAACGGGGATACAGATCGAAAGAGGCGCAGGCCTCCTGCCTGGGATCCTCCTAACTACTCCTGGTCGTCGTCAGCGGGCTGCACGTAGTAGTAGGCACCTTCGGTGTAGTAGGAGTCATCATCGACGGTGGCGTCTGGCTCCTGGACTCCAGCATCTGGTTGCGACAACCAGAAAGAAAGGAAAGGGGGAAAAGGAGGGAGAAAGCAACCGTGAGTACTCATCCAAAGTACTCACAAGCAAGGAACTACACTACATATGCATGTGTATATGTGTAAGGAGGCCATATCAGTGGACTGAACTGCAGAATGCCATAATAAGAGGGGGATAGCTAGTCCTATCGAAGACTACGCTTCTGGCAGCCTCCGTCTTGCAGCATGTAGAAGATAGTAGATTGAAGTCCTCCAAGTAGCATCGCATAGCATAACCCTACCCGGCGATCCTTTCCTCGTCGCCCTGTTAGAGAGCGATCACCGGGTTGTATCTGGCACTTGGAAGGGTGTGTTTTATTAAGTATCCGATTCTAGTTGTCATAAGGTTAAGGTACAACTCCAAGTCGTCCTGTTACCGAAGATCACGACTATTCGAATAGATTAACTTCCCTGCAGGGGTGCACCACATAACCCAACACGCTCGATCCCATTTGGCCGGACACACTTTCCTGGGTCATGCCCGGCCTCGGAAGATCAACACGTCGCAGCCCCACCTAGGCACAACAGAGAGGTCAGCACGCCGGTCTAAATCCTATGCGCGCAGGGGTCTGGGCCCATCGCCTATTGCACACCTGCACGTTGCGTACGCGGCCGGTGAGCAGACCTAGCAACCTCCATCACAAAGGAAGTTGCGTTAACGCAGTCCAACCCGGCGCGCGCCGCTCAGTCGCTGACATCACGAAGGCTTCGGCTGATACCACGATGCTGAGTGCCCATAATTGTTCCCGCATAGTTGGTTAGTGCGTATAGGCCAGTAGCCAGACTCAAATCAAATACCAAGATCTCGTTAAGCGTGTTAAGTATCCGCGAACGCCGAACAAGGCCAGGCCGACCTGTCTCCTAGGTGGTCTCAACCTGCCCTGTTGCTCCGCCACAAAGTAACAGTTGGGGGCCGTCGGGAACCCAGGCCCACCTCTACCAGGATGGAGCCACCTGTCCTTTCAGCCCCCTCATCAGAATCACTTGCGGGTACTCATCGAGCTGACCCGACTTTAGTCACCATCTGTATAGTATGTATGTATGTATAGTATATACCCGTGATCACCTCTCGAGTGATCATGGCCCAATAGTATAGCAAGGCAGACTGACAAGAATGTAGGGCCAATGATGATAAACTAGCATCCTATACTAAGTATTTAGGATTGCAGGTAAGGTATCACCAGATGTAGCAACAATGTCAGGCTATGCATCAGAATAGGATTAAGGAAAGCAGTAACATGCTACACTACTCTAATGCAAGCAGTATAGAGGAGAATAGGCGATA
>NC_041383.1:473726396-473785379 GCF_002162155.2 Triticum dicoccoides | reverse complement strand
AATAGGCGATATCTAGTGATCAAGGGGGGGGGGGGCTTGCCTGGTTGCTCTGGCAAGGAGGGGTCACCAACTCCGTAGTCGAACTGGGGGTCGCCGGCAGTCTCGAGGTCTACCGGAAAGAAGTAACGGAGGGGGAACACAATAAATAATGGAGCAATCAAAGCAACACACAGCATAACATGGTGATACGCGGTGCTAGGGATGACCTAACGCAGTAGGAGGTGATACCGGTGAAGGGGGAAAACATCCGGGAAAGTATCCCCGGAGTTTCGCGTTTTTGGACGGATGAACCGGAGGGGAAAAGTTGCGTGTTTGCTATGTTAGGGATGGGTGGCGAACGAACGGGCAGCGTATCCGGATTCGTCTCGTCGTTCTGAGCAACTTTCATGTATAAAGTATTTTCATCGGAGTTACGGATTATTTTATATGATTTTCTAAAGTTTTAAATATTTTCTAGAAATTATTGGATTTAATTTAATTCGAAATTATAACAGTAAATACTTTTGTCACCTAGTGTTACTCTAGCCTATGAGTATGCCAGTGGGGCCAGTGGGGTGGGCTGACTTAGTCAAAGATTGAATAGTTAAATGATGAATAGTGTAGGCGGGTCCCATATGTCATTGTCTATGGCTAAACTAGACTTTAATTAAATTAGATTAACTAATATGGGGGGCACTGTAATTGGCTAGCAGTTAACCTAATAATTATTATTCTAAATCTAGATTAGCCTAAACTAATTGAACATGGCCGGCCACTCACAGAACAACCACGCGCACACAATGCTAGAGGTTAAAACCGTTTTCTATCAACAAAAGATAGCATTTTGTGAATTTTATAGAATTTAATCCGCGCATCAAATGGATTTGGTCCAGTGGGGTAAAATGAAGTTTGTCAAATGCACTTTCTACTCATATTTATCTTAGCCTTGTCAACAACTATTTAACCGCAGTTTAAGGCCTGTCTAGGGGGTTAGTCGGTGTAAAACACCTAAAGCTAGCCATATAGCTACAGTAGCTAGCAACGGTACAGGCAACGCAACAATGGCGCAAAGCAGTAGCAGGGACACGGCCACGCGCGTAGCACATACGTAGCAGCAGGCAATACGCAGCGACAAGCGGTGGCGCGTGGACAGGCGCCGTGCGCGGCGGGGCTAGCGGGGCGGCTGCACGACGAGCAGCAGCCACCGGCGACGGCGGCAAGCGGCAGCGGTAGTACCCGACATCAACTAGCAGCAGTACGATGCGGCATCAAACAACGCAGCAGCAGAGCGAAGTAGCAAGCAACGGCAGGAGCAAGCAGCGGCACACACGGCAGCAGCGCAGGCACGCACAGGCAGCAGTGGCGGTCGAGCACGGGACAACAGCAGCGACAACAGGCAGCACGAGCATCAGCGACAGCAGAAGCAGTAACAGGCGGCAGCAAGCGCACGCATGTACGCGTATGCAGGGGTTCGAGCTCGACGGAGGTGTCGGCCTACGACGTCCAAATCGAAGGGCTAAAAGGGGGACCCGAGGGAGAAGCTCACCCCGATTCTCGTGGACGAGGTTAGAAGGTCGGAGGCGGCCCGGAGCAGTGGCAACGACGACGAGTTGATGACGTCCGCGACGGAGAGGGCTCGATTGCGAGCACATGGACCGTCCCGGCTTGAGCTGGTCCCCGGAACGGACGGATCCGGCCGCGGCAAACTTCCCGGACGTGCTCCTGCACGCCGGAGACGACGGTGGCCGCGGTTGACGGCGAGGTCAGCAGGGCAGAGGCGGACGGGTCGGGGCGCCACGATGTCGGCGAGCACAGAGGGAGGAGGGGGCGCGAGGGGGAGATATGTGAGGGGCTAGGGTTTGGTGGCTCCGCGGGTTAAGAAGGGGGGTGGCCGGGTGATGGCCGGCGCGTGGCCGGCGTCACCACGGATGCCTGCCACGATCCCGGGAGGAACAGGATGAGTGGGGGAGGTGGGCTACTGGGCCAGCTGGCCAACTGAGCCAAGTGGCCCGGGGGGAGGGGAGGGGCCTTTCTTTCTTGTTTTTATTTTTGTTTGCTTTGTGTTTTTTTCTTTTATTTATTCTTTCTGTTTTATTTTAGACACACTTTACTTTAGTTTTATAGTATATAAATTTAGCTCCGAAAATAATGTTACTACTTATTCTACTGCCATAATAACCTGGGTTCACAGATAAATTAGTTTAATATTTTATATATTATAAAAAGCATTTAATTATTAGTTTTACATGCTGCTCTGCTCATTTTAGAGTAATTACACATTTTATAAAAGTGTGGTTTCTCCACGATAATTACCTATGCATTATTTGGCTCACTCCGAACATTTTAGTTTTAATATTTGAAAACTTTTATTGTTTGCTTGATTTTGAAATTGAATTCGAATCGGTTTCGAACTAACGCGAGGTTAGTAACAGTAATCGAGGTGACGTGGCATCATTAGTAGAGGTTTACTGTAGCTTAATTATCCGGGCGTCACAATTCTCCTCCACTACAAGAAATCTCGTCCCGAGATTTAAGAGGGGAGTAAGGGGGAAGGGATTGGGTTACGGAAAATCTAACGGATCTTCTCGGTCTTGGTTGCTCTTCTCGAAGAGGTCGATCCATTACATTGATGTCTTCATTTCTCTGCTCCAGGTCATCATGGTGAAGTCGGCGTCCTTTCTTCAGAAACTCCATCGTACTTACGAAAGAATAAGGGGGTTATTCCAGGGGAACAGACCTTTGTAAGGCTGACTATCTAGTCGATAACATCGGGGATGGTGGCGGACAGTAACTCTCGAATTGAAACTTAGAAAATATCGAGAGCAAAGTAAGGCGGTATCATGGAAAGTTTCAAGCGGGCAGGAATGTTCGATGCCTCTTACAGGGCGTGAAAGGGGTTCGAAGCAACGGGAATAAGTATTGTGTCTGATATCAGACTTGAAGGTGGCTCGTGAATTACATACGAGGCCAAGGAGGAGGAATAACTTTGACAATAAGGTGTACAGGAGAGTCAGGTTTCGATCCAGTGGACCTGTGGGTTATGGGCCCATCATGTGGGTTGAAAGTAGGAAGGGTGATGACATCTTGCACAACCGCGACAAGGAGGCATGTCAGTGAATAGCTTGTCAACTATGCCGGCAACAATGTCGGTACCAAGGACGGGGAACGAAGAGAGCAATTTTCCTGCTTGTTGAACGAGGCGAACCAATTGGCAAAGTTATCACCCATCGATGGTTACCGGAATGTCATCAACAACAGTAAAAGGATCTTTCAGACAGAGTGGTACAACAAGGTGCCTACCTAAGCAGGGAATTATCTCTGCTTAGTTAAGTCAGATTCATGAAAGATTAAACAAAAGAATGGAAAGGAAAACACGATTATCAGATTAAACAGAACAATGGAAAGGAAAATTGTGATTACACAATTATTAGGAGTATATCCTTCCCATGTACAAGCAGAACAAGGCATACATGGTAGGAGAGCAAGTACCCAACCATTCAGATAAGAGGCAAGGATTAATCAAGATGTTACCCATACAACCGTGTTTGGATAATTGACCAAGAAACATTTAGCATCGCGCCTCCAATGTTCTTATTGAAGAGCGGGGTATCATAGTCATGCTTCGAGGTAGCAATGATATGTTGTTTCAATCAAGGGCCAGACTTTGGATACACAAATGATCCATCAGGAGCAACTTATAAAATAAGTCTTACAATTTCCTTCAGGAAAATGGTTATCCTTGCAAGGAAATTATAATGATAGGTCCTCCAGCCAGGTGGGGTGCTAGGCATGACATCATATTACCGGGTCATCAAAGGACCAACATCATATCTCATGGAAAGTTGTCCCAACCAACCTATCTGACCGAGATTCAGATTCGATTGGTGTCATGATACCTCAGACTTAGGGTGTCCGAGAAGAAAAGGTGCAACACAAATAGACGAAATGACATTGCAAGATTATCGGGAAATGAACTATGGGAGAGGGTTCCTGAAACAATAGTTCATTATTAAACCAAGGAGAGGATGAGGAGGTCGCTGATGGACTCAGCGATAATTCAACGAGGTATCCAAAATGATGGATCTCCATAATTATGTGGATAAGGAGATAACGTTTGTCAGATCAAATGATATAATGATGTATGCTCGAGGAAAACATACACAATTTAATAATGATAGAAGGGTGCACCCGAAAATCTGGACTAGGTAGCACGATCAATATTTGAATGGTGATTCAATAAGCAATAGACTTAGAATGAAACTATCGACCATTAACTTCAAAGCAATAGGGTTGCCAGAAGGGCAGAATCCAAACAGTATTGTTCACTTGTAGGTGTTCCGGTTAGAATCGACACGGGGACCAAGAATAGACTGATGATGGCAATAAGTATCACTTGTATCAAGAATTATTAAGGGCTGGGGAAATTCTCGCGACCATCTTGACATAAAAGACGGTGGTACACAAAGTAGAACATAATACCAGTTGGATAGCAAGTTGCATCCGTAACATGAACAAGTTTGTGGTGAAAGAAAGGTATTGATGTTGTCGATGGTAACTCAAATTACCAAGGGACGAGGATGGCGCTTATCATCTAGAATTCGATTGGTAACCCGGAAGGAGTCAAAATGCTGAAGATGATCACGACAAATTTTGTCGAGAGGTTATAGGAAGAAGCAATCCAACAGCGACTACATCAAGCAAAAGGACTGATGCAGCGAACCACATATACGACACAAACTCGGAATCAAGTTTGTGGTTTGAGGTGCAATGATAAGACGAGGAAATTCGACGTAAGCTTAGCTCATCGTTGAAAATTGTGCTCCGAGAAGAAGGGTCGGGTAGCACAGTTAAAATTTAGCACGATAAGGATATAGCCAATCGGGCTAGGAATGACTTGAAGGATTATTTAACTCATAAGCAACGAAAATTACTTAGAGTTATCATATCGGAGCACGGAATCGATTCACTTACCGGTGTTCTTGAGCGACTAACAACTCAGAACCCTTGAAAATTTGGAATCATTGAGAAATAATAGCTGATGAAGACTCATAAGATGTAACACAATTCTTAGATATTCTTGAGATACCAAAGGGTAATACTCGACGGTAGATCAATGGTAGAGGTTGGACTGGTGTATTGACTTGCAAAAGACAAATGCTTTAACTTGTTCGAGAAATGGGATCAAAGAGAAAATATGGTCGGAACCACGATTGCATAGGATCAACTCACAGATACCAGATGATATTATATCGGCTAGATAATCATTTTGCAAGAAGCTTTTTAGACGGTCTACATCATTTTCATGGGCATGAACACAAAGTTCAAGGTCGACTCCCACTTCTTTAATGCATATCATTTCTTTCACTTCTCACTTTCAAAGAAGTTGTAGTGTTGAAATTTTATCTGGCAAAATACCAGAAGAGTATGACTCGTGAAAACTTCTGGGTTCACACATATTAAGGAAGGTATATGTTCAACCCATCGGGGCATCATAGAAACATATACCACAAGCTTCAATAGTAAATAACACAAGCTCGATAGTAGAGCATGGGTGACAAAACGAGAGGATACAATTTACCGAAGGCATTATGTATCAGGGAAAGAACTTCTCGAGGTTTTGCATACGAAGGACACTGTCGGATGATATTTCAACAAAGGATCCGATGGTCCATAGCGAAGCTGATGTGAGTATTGGCACACAACCAGAGGAAAAAAACAATGCGAAGGCATTGGATTATAGAAGCAACTGGATAATTCAAAGCTCAATGCAAAGGAATTATGATTTCAAATTCAAGGGATCAGAACAAACGCTCTGATTAAGGATGGATAACTTGAATAGACTTCGGGGTACAATCGACGGCAATTTAATTGGTTGAGAACCAACTCATGTTCAAACTGACATTGAGCCGGAAGGATGAATCCTAGGATTCGACTGAGGAATGCGAGCATCCTCAACATATTCAATCAACAGGCTTAAAATGATAAATTCAGGGATGCCAATAGGATTACGAGACTTATGGGATTAACCATAAAGCAAACAAGCAAGAATTTCAAGAGCAATAGGTTGTTCAGGATCTTCAAAAGAATGAACGGTATTGCGAAGACTTTTGTGAAATACCTGAATCAACTGGGGATGAGCGGATGCTCGGTAAGTGCGAGAAATTATCTGTAGGGGTATTCAGGTGACAAAGAACTGCAAGGCAGTAGGCACAAAATATTCTCGGGGTATCTTGTAATAACAAGATCGACTGGGAATAAAAGTAAGCTCGACAGGTGTAAGTATTTATCCATAGGGATATTTCGGTGGAAGGGAATTGCAAAAGCAACGGGCACAAGGTCTTGAGTGAAAATCAAAGAGTATCTTTGAGATCTTCTGGTGCAGCCGGCGATCATCTGGACTGAAGGGGCTCTCCGGGAGAAAGTATTTTCAAGAACCTAAAGTTAGATTTTAGTAAAAATCGTTTAACCCGAATGGAAGAGAGTTCAGAATCCCAGAGTAAAGATCGAGGAGTAAAAGATCCTAATACCACCCAATGGCGACGTGGGCCCGTAAGGCACACAACCAAGTTAGTAAAAGTTTTGTAATAACTAGACTCGACTTCGGCCAAGGAGTGTGGAAGGAGGATTCATACAGGCAGTCGACTCTGATACCAACTTGTGACGCCCCCGATTCAATCGTACACTAATCATGCATGCAAATGTGTACGATCAAGATCAGGGACTCACGGGAAGATATCACAACACAACTCTAAAACATAAATAAGTCATACAAGCATCATAATACAAGCCAGGGGCCTCGAGGGCTCAAATACAAGTGCTCGATCATAGACGAGTCAGCGGAAGCAACAATATCTGAGTACAGACATAAGTTAAACAAGTTTGCCTTAAGAAGGCTAGCACAAACTGGGATACAGATCGAAAGAGACGCAGGCCTCCTGCCTGGGATCCTCCTAACTACTCCTGGTCATCGTCAGCGGGCTGCACGTAGTAGTAGGCACCTCCGGTGTAGTAGGAGTCATCGTCGACGGTGGCGTCTGGCTCCTGGACTCCAGCATCTGGTTGCGACAATCAGAAAGAAAGGAAAGGGGAAAAAGGGGGGAGAAAGCAACCGTGAGTACTCATCCAAAGTACTCGCAAGCAAGGAACTACACTACATATGCATGTGTATATGTGTAAGGAGGCCATATCAGTGGACTAAACTGCAGAATGCCAGAATAAGAGGGGGATAGCTAGTCCTATCAAAGACTACGCTTCTGGCAGCCTCCGTCTTGCAGCATGTAGAAGAGAGTAGATTGAAGTCCTCCAAGTAGCATCGCATAGCATAACCCTACCCGGCGATCCTCTCCTCATCGCCCTGTTAGAGAGTGATCACCGGGTTGTATCTGGCACTTGGAAGGGTGTGTTTTATTAAGTATCCGATTCTAGTTATCATAAGGTCAAGGTACAACTCCAAGTCGTCCTGTTACCGAAGATCACGACTATTCGAATAGATTAACTTCCCTGCAGGGGTGCACCACATAACCCAACACGCTCGATCCCATTTGGCCGGACACACTTTTCTGGGTCATGCCCGGCCTCGGAAGATCAACACGTCGCAGCCCCACCTAGGCACAACAGAGAGGTCAGCACGCCGGTCTAAATCCTATGCGCGCAGGGGTCTGGGCCCATCGCCCATTGCACACCTGCACGTTGCGTACGCGGCCGGTGAGCAGACCTAGCAACCTCCATTACAAAGGAAGTTGCGTTAACGCAGTCCAACCCGGCGCGCGCCGCTCAGTCGCTGACGTCACGAAGGCTTCGGCTGATACCACGACGCCGAGTGCCCATAACTGTTCCCGCGTAGTTGGTTAGTGCGTATAGGCCAGTAGCCAGACTCAGATCAAATATCAAGATCTCGTTAAGCGTGTTAAGTATCCGCGAACGCCGAACAGGGCCAGGCCCACCTGTCTCCTAGGTGGTCTCAACCTGCCCTGTCGCTCCGCCACAAAGTAACAGTCGGGGGCCGTCGGGAACCCAGGACCACCTCTACCAGGATGGAGCCACCTGTCCTTTCAGCCCCCTTATCAGAATCACTTGCGGGTACTCATCGAGCTGACCCGACTTTAGTCACCATCTGTATAGTATGTATGTATGTATAGTATATACCCGTGATCACCTCCCGAGTGATCACGACCCAATAGTATAGCAAGGCAGACTGACAAGAATGTAGGGCCAATGATGATAAACTAGCATCCTATACTAAGTATTTAGGATTGCAGGTAAGGTATCAACAGATGTAGCAACAATGTCAGGCTATGCATCAGAATAGGATTAACGGAAAGCAGTAACATGCTACACTACTCTAATGCAAGCAGTATAGAGGAGAATAGGCGATATCTGGTGATCAAGGGGGGGGGGCTTGCCTGGTTGCTCTGGCAAGGAGGGGTCACCAACTCCGTAGTCGAACTGGGGGTCGCCGGCAGTCTCGGGGTCTACCAGAAAGAAGTAACGGAGGGGGAACACAATAAATAATGGAGCAATCAAAGCAACACAAAGCATAACATGGTGATACGCGGTGCTAGGGGTGACCTAACGCAGTAGGAGGTGATACCGGTGAAGGTGGAAAACATCCGGGAAAGTATCCCCGGAGTTTCGCGTTTTTGGACGGATGAACCGGAGGGGAAAAGTTGCGTATTTGCTATGCTAGGGATGGATGGCGGATGAACGGGCTGCATATCCGGATTCATCTCGTCGTTCTGAGCAACTTTCATGTATAAAGTATTTTCATCGGAGTTACGGATTATTTTATATGATTTTCTAAAGTTTTAAATATTTTCTAGAAATTATTGGATTTAATTTAATTCGAAATTATAACAGTAAATACTTTTGTCACCTAGTGTTACTCTAGCCTATGAGTATGCCAGTGGGGCCAGTGGGGTGGACTGACTTAGTCAAAGATTGAATAGTTAAATGATGAATAATGTAGGCGGGTCCCATATGTCATTGTCTATGGTTAAACTAGACTTTAATTAAATTAGATTAACTAATATGGGGGGCACTGTAATTGGCTAGCAGTTAACCTAATAATTGTTATTCTAAATCTAGATTACCCTAAACTAATTGAACATGGCCGGCCACTCACAGAACAACCACGCGCACACAATGCTAGAGGTTAAAACTGTTTTCTGTCAACAAAAGATAGCATTTTGTGAATTTTATAGAATTTAATCCGCGCATCAAATGGATTTGGTCCAGTGGGGTAAAATGAAGTTTGTCAAATGCACTTTCTACTCATATTTATCTTAGCCTTGTCAACAGCTATTTAACCGCAGTTTAAGGCCTGTCTAGGGGTTAGTCGGTGTAAAACACCTAAAGCTAGACATATAGCTACGGTAGCTAGCAACGGTACAGGCAACGCAGCAATGGCGCAAAGCAGTAGCAGGGACACGGCCACGCGCGTAGCGCATACGTAGCAGCAGGCAATACGCAGCGACAAGCGGGGGCGCGTGGACAGGCGCCATGCGTGGCGGGGCTAGCGGGGCGGCTGCACGACGAGCAGCAGCCGCCGGCGGCGGCGGCAAGCGGCAGCGGTAGTACCCGACATCAACTAGCAGCAGTACGATGCGGCATCAAACAACGCAGCAGCAGAGGGAAGTAGCAAGCAACGGCAGTAGCAAGCAGCGGCACACACGGCAGCAGCGCAGGCACGCACAGGCAGCAGTGGCGGTCGAGCACGGGACAACAGCAGCGACAACAGGCAGCACGAGCATCAGCGACAGCAGAAGCAGTAACAGACGGCAGCAAGCGCATGCATGTACGCGTATGCGGGGGTTCGAGCTCGACGGAGGTGGCGGCCTATGGCGTCCAAATCGAAGGGCTAAAAGGGGGACCCGAGGGAGAAGCTCACCCCGGTTCTCGTGGACGAGGTTAGAAGGTCGGAAGCGGCCCGGAGCAGTGGCAACGACGACGAGTTGATGACGTCCGCGACGGAGAAGGGCTCGATTGCGAGCACATGGACCGTCCCGGCTTGAGCTGGTCCCCGGAACGGACGGATCCGGCCGCGGCGAACCTCCCGGACGTGCTCCTGCACGCCGGAGACGACGGTGGCCATGGTTGACGGCGAGGTCAGCAGGGCAGAGGCGGACGGGTCGGGGCGCCACGATGTCGGCGAGCGCAGAGGGAGGAGGGGGCGCGAGGGGGAGATATGTGAGGGGCTAGGGTTTGGTGGCGCCGCGGGTTAAGAAGGGGGGTGGCTGGGCGATGGCCGGCGCGTGGCCGGCGTCACCACGGATGCCTGCCACGATCCCGGGAGGAACAGGATGAGTGGGGGAGGTGGGCTACTGGGCCAGCTGGCCAACTGAGCCAAGTGGCCCGGGGAGGGGAGGGGCCTTTCATTCTTGTTTTTATTTTTGTTTGCTTTGTGTTTTTTTCTTTTATTTATTCTTTCTGTTTTATTTTAGACACACTTTACTTTAGTTTTATAGTATATAAATTTAGCTCCGAAAATAATGTTACTATTTATTCTACTGCCATAATAACCTGGGTTCACAGATAAATTAGTTTAATATTTTATATATTATAAAAAGCATTTAATTATTAGTTTTACATGCTGTTCTTCTCATTTTAGAGTAATTACACATTTTATAAAAGTGTGGTTTCTCAACCATAATTACCTATGCATTATTTGGCTCACTCTGAACATTTTAGTTTTAATATTTGAAAACTTTTATTGTTTGCTTGATTTTGAAATTGAATTCGAATCGGTTTCGAACTAACGCGAGGTTAGTAACAGTAATCGAGGTGACGTGGCATCATTAGTAGAGGTTTACTGTAGGTTAATTATCCGGGCGTCACAATTAGTCATAATGAACTCACATGCTTATTGCGAAAGTTTATTAGCCCTTGAAGCAAAGTACTACTAGCATGCCCCTAAGGGGGAGGTTGGTAGGAGTTAACCATCGCGCGCCCCCGACCTCTATGCAAAGGAAGACAATTAATAACAAATCATGCTCCAACTTCTTAACACAACGAAAGACTATACCTGCATGTTTCAGGAATCACAAATCTTAACACTAATATTCATACTAAACCACAATCATTCACTAGTACCTCCCACATATTAGCATCTCTATACCGCAAAACTATTGCAAGGAATCAAACATATCATATTTAGTGATCTATAAGTTTTATGTAGGATTTTACGACTAACCATGTGAATGATCAATTCCTATTGACTCTCTAAATAGATATAAGTGAAGCAAGAGGGTTTAGTTGTTTCTACAAAAGACCAGGCTCTAATAAATATAAGTGAAGCAAAAGAGCATTCTACAAATGACGGTTTTCCTATGTAGAGAAACAAGCATCCAAACTTAAAATGATATAAGTGAAGCCCATGAAGCATTCTATAAAGCCATACTCAAAAGACACTCCAAGAATTTATGCATACCATGTGAACAAAACAAAAACCGAAACATACTGATACTTGTTGAAGAAAGATGGGATTCCTTCCAGGGAATCCCCAAGCTTAGACGCTTGAGTCTCCTTGAATATTTACTTGGTGTGCCTTGGGCATCCCCAAGCTTGAACTCTTGCCTCTCCTCCTTCTCCTCATATCGAGACCTCTTCGATCTTCGAACACTTCATCCAGAAAAAACTTAACAAAACCTTCGTGAGATCTATTAGTATAATAATGCAAATCACTAATTTAAGTACTATTGCAAACCCATTCAATTTATTATTGCATTATATCCACTTTATTCTAACCTCACCATGGCTTATACCCCCCAATACAATCCATAGATTCTTCAAAACAAAGCAAACATTGCAACAAAAACAGAATCTGACAAAAACAGAACAATTTATAGTAATCTGAACATTGACCATATTTCTGTCACTCCACAAGTTCCAGAAAATTAGGAAAAAAATAAAAAAAGTTGCATAGCAGTACTTTGTAAAAAATTCATAATTTTTGCATGTTCCAGTAAAAAATGTAAATCCATGCACTACAACAAAAGTTCTGTTTTTGCACCGCACATACCAAACAAGCAATTTAAACATCCTAAAGGTAAATCTTGGCACATTATTTTTATAATACAATGGATTTGTAAAGGGGGTAATTATTTTGGTTGAAAAGTTTTTGTAATCAAGGTTTGCAAAGTTTCCATGGGCGTGAACAAAGTTCAAGGAGCTCCCCCTATTCAACGGTGCTCGTCTTTCTTACTTTCACTTTCCTTTTTGAAAGGTTTTAGGTTCCCCTCTATATTTTTTGTTTTTAAACCCTTTTTAAAAGCACACAATAGAAATAAATGACTCCCTAAAAATTTTGGGTTGTCTCCCTAGCAACACTTTCTTTAAATCCATTAAGCTAGGCATAAAGTGCTCAAGTAATTGATCCAGCCTGATCCTAAGGTATATTGTCGGTGTCAAAACCGGCGGATCTCGGGTAGGGGGTCCCGAACTGTGCGTCTAGGCGGATGGTAACAGGAGACAAGGGACACGATGTTTCTACCCAGGTTCGGGCCCTCTCGATGGAGGTAAAACCCTACTCCTGCTTGATTAATATTGATGATATGGGTATTACAAGAGTTGATCTACCACGAGATCAGAGAGGCTAAACCCTAGAAGCTAGCCTATGGTATGATTGTTGTTCGTCCTACGGACTAAAAACTCTCCGGTTTATATAGACACCGGAGAGGGCTAGGGTTACACAGAGTCGGTTACAATGGGAGGAGATCTTCATATCGAATCGCCAAGCTTGCCTTCCACGCCAAGGAAAGTCCTATCCGGACACGGGATGAAGTCTTCAATCTTGTATCTTCATAGTCCGGGAGTCTGGCCAAAGGTCATAGTCCGGCCATCCGGACACCCCCTAATCCAGGACTCCCTCAGTAGCCCCCGAACCAGGCTTCAATGACGATGAGTCCGGCGCGCAAGTTTGTCTTCGGCATTGCAAGGCGGGTTCTTCTCCAAATTCCATGTACCTATCGAATAGTGTCCGGCTTCTAGTACATGCTGCACTCCTCAGCTTCTGTGCCCAATAATGACCACCTTCAACGTGTCAAACGAATGCGAAAAGCTAGGGAGTTTTTTCATTTACCCCCCTAGCTGCGTAAATGAGCCGCCCATAAAAGAGACGGGGATTTAGATCCAATTCACACCATCTTCCCTCCGCGAGCATTCATCAGAGCGCCTTCGACAGAGATCCGTTCCACCATGGCCGGTCGATGCAGCCCCTCCTCTCGCCTCTCCGGCCCTCGGCCCGGAGATTGGGAGCGGTGTTCCGTCCCGCATAGCGATCTAGTAGTGCTCCAATCCAAGGGGCTCCTCCCCCCCAGCATATATGGTCCCAGTTCGAGCCGGGATTGCCACCTATAGCGGCGGAGAGCAGGCGGAGAGCGTCCCCAATCCCTCCCAAGGAAAGCGGGTATTCCTAGTCCCTTATTTAATAAGAGGACTCGGATTTCCAATTCATCCGTTTGTCTGAGGGCTACTGGAGTTCTACGGCCTCCAGCTACACAATCTCATGCCTGCCTCCATACTGCATGTTGCGGACTTCGTGGCCCTCTGCGAGCTGTTTTTGGGCATCGAGGCCCATTTCACGCTGTGGAAGAAGTTGTTCTGCCTTGTACCCCGTTCTCAGGAGGGGTCGATTTATCAAGTGGGCGGAGCCGAACTGTGGCGCATCGCCGGGACCGGATATCTATCCGGAACCCCAAAGAAGGCGTCCGAGGACTGGCCTTCAGAATGGTTTTATATAGACGATGTCCCCCTGCCGGACCCTGTACGGATCGGCCTCCCTGAGTTCAATAACGCTTCGTTGAAGCAACGCCTGAGCTGGCGCCCACGGAACCCTCACAGGGAAACTGATAGGGACGTCCTTTACCTGATGAGCCAGATAAGGTTGTTGGCTCATTCCGGACTGACCGTGATCGAGGTCATGGCCACATGCATTATGTGGGGGGTGCAGCCGCTTCAGTACAGAGGCCACCCCATGTGGGATTTCAACGGGAAGGACGACGCCACCCGGTGCGGTCGCAAGGGGCCAGATTTGGTGGCCACTCTAACGAAGATCTTATCCGCTTTGTACAAGGGAGAAGAAGAGGAATTCCTCTGTGTCAACCCACGGGCGGATTCTCCATGTACAGTCCTCCAAGCTGGGTGAGCAAACACTTTCACTTGCCTACCCGCTTTCAAATTCCCATAATTGAGTACTTAGTCTAGCAAATTTAACGCAGGAGCTGCACCAGACTGTGAAGGAGATAAACAACTCTCCTTCACAGCCCGAGGACCCGAAATGGTCCCTCGACCCGGACTCCCAAGAGGACCCGGACTTATATGTGGAGCTAATTGATGGGGTGTTTCATCAATTGAGTAAGGACAACACCTTAGTGGCCATTACGACCGATTATCCCGGACTACTTCCAGCCCCAAAGGTGACCGAGACCAAAGTCCCAGTACTTTCAAGAGGATCCATCCATGCTTATTTTGATTGCCGTAAACCAATAATGTTTCGTTTTGCAGGGGAAATCCTTGAGGCGGAGGGCCGAGCCCGCGGTGGGTAGCCAACAAGGGCCATTGAAGCCAGGCGGGCTAAAGAGAAGTGCGGACCGGATCGAGATGCCGGCGCAACGGTATGACGTGCAACTTTAACGCCTAGGATTTATGCCCTCAAGGCATACTAACGCTCATGCTCCCCTCAGGAAGAAGAGCGCCCGCCGGACTATATCCACCGGCCAGGCTTCAAGACCGGGTCCGGAAGCGGAGGCGAACACGGGGCGCGCACCGGACGTTCCTCCGACAGAGGACACGGACAGGCTATCTGCCATCCATTCAGAGGTGGAGAGTGCCATGAACCATAGGTGTCACCGGACTGTTCTTCGTGACGCATGTTTTTCCCAAGAGGCATTGGACGCCTTTAATACGGGAGATGCGTACCTTCGTGCCGCTCAAAATGGTCTAGCCAGAGCCACAGAGCAGTATGTGAAAGACATACGGGTGAGTAAATCTGATGGTTATATATGTCAGTAGCCCCCGAGACTTGAAATAGTTAAGATAACTGATTTAAGGATCATATGTTATGCAGGATCTTACAAAAAAGAATACGCAACTATCCCAGGAGCTGGAAGAGTGCAAGGCCCAACTTGAGGCTGCACTGGCCGCTTCAGAGAATGCCAAGGGGACCCCCTCAGGTAATATATGCTTTGAAAGATAATTCTGTTGTGAAGTGCGGCATGTGTGCAATTCTGACAATAACAGTGCAGATGGGGCCGGAGTGAATCCGGAGAAGCAACAACTCTTGCGCCAGTTAAAGGCCGGCGAGAGCGTGCTGACGAGGGTGAGGCAAGAGAAGAACAAGCTTCAAGACGCCAATACCCAGCTGGGCGAGGAACTAAAGGATGTTTGTGCTCAACTGTCTGATTCCGTAAAGGAGAATCGACGACTTCGACGCAGCACTTTTAGTTAGTGCTTAAAAGAATCTTCGAAAAAGAGTTCGGCGAGGAAGTTGATTGACAGAGTTATGTCTGCAGATACGCTGACAGGTCGGCCTGCAGAGGAAATGCCCAGTTCTGCGGGGGACCTTCTCCCCGAGCTATTGCAACTGCACGAACGAATTCGGCAGGCGATGCAAGGCGTCGTCCAGGCTTTGTGGCCATCCCTCTCCCTGCCCGAAGGCCTTGGAGAGCTTGCAGATAAGCTGAAGGGAGTGCGGCAGCGCTTCCGATTATGGAAGATATCGGCCTGCCGTCAAGGCGCCAGGGAGGCCTGGGCCATGGTGAAGACGCGGTACACGAAGGCAGACCCAAACCACATGGCCGAGGTTGGCCCTGTGGGGCCCGGCGGGAAGGAGATTCCTGTCAGTTTGGTGTATGGCCAGGTAGAGCTGTCCGCCAAGTATTCCTAACAGGACTGTAAATTAGACAGCCTGTTGGATGGTATTGAAGAAGAATATACCCAGTCAAATTGACTATGTAATTTAAAATGACATGTAAAATGCCTTCTAGCTGGATTGTAGATCGTTTGTCATTGCGGACCTTTTTGCTTCAACCTGTGGACCCGATAGTCCGGAGTGTGTACGAATACCCTCTCGGTTATGTAAGAACCGGGGCATGCATGGATACCAGGCGTAGGGGTCATAAGTGCTTTAGCAGACAAGTGCCCAACTAGTTATGTTATATTACATGGTTAGTAAGAAACATCTTCCAGGGAGAATAGTTCCGTTAGGGGTTCCTTTCCCTGGGAGGCATGCCCTAAAGTGCATGTCCGGACTGTGTAAAAAAGTAGAAAAGCATCTGGGGGCAGATAAATAAACAAGTGAAAAATCATCTTTTAGTTCACCGACCGAATATTCCCTTAAGAACGCTAGCTTTGGGCTTCACCCAGTCTGAGGTACACATCCGGCTGACCCGGCAGTAACAATCGCAGAGGTGCTCCCTTTACCACCTAGCCGAACAAACAGGAACGTAGGGGTAAGCACAGGAGCCAGGCAACCCATCTTGGCCAAAACTTAAGTCATATTGATGCATATAATGGTGCATAAAAGGTTCATGCGGAAGTGTCACACATGTTTTGGGCATGAGGCTCTTGTATATAAGCTTCTGATAAAGAAGCCCTCAGGGATAATGAGCGCGGGTGGCGCGTCAATTATGTGCGAACAACGCGCAAGCAAGCCCCTAAAGGCTTGGGGAAAAAAAGTAGGGAGGAGGAGAGAAATACCAGGCAGCTATTTTGTAATAATAAAAAAAAGGTGATGGAGGAAGGAGACGAACACAGAGTCCGGCGCTAGGCGTAGAATCTTCGTAGGCGTGCTGCATTCCATGGGTTCGGCTTGAGTCGGTTGTCCGATGCGTTTCACAGACGGTACGCTCCACCAGTCAGGACTTGGTCGATTATGAAGGGACCCTCCCATTTGGGCTTGAGTTTGTCCTTTTTCTTGTCCAGCAGGCGTAGAACTAGTTCACCAACATTGAAAGTTTTGGCCCGTACTTCTCTGCTTTGATATCTTCGAGCCTGCTGTTGATAGAATGCGGAACGGGCTTTTGCCACATCGCGCTCCTCCAATGCGTCCAAGCTGTCCTGCCGATCGAGCTTGGCTTCTCTTTCTTCGTACATGCGCACGCGAGGTGAGTCATGAATTATATCGCAGGGCAGGACTGCCTCTGCGCCGTATACCATAAAAAATGGTGTGAATCCGGTAGTGCGATTTGGCGTGGTCCGCAGCCCCCAGAGTACAGAGTCGAGCTCCTCTACCCAGTGCGTGTTAGATTCCTTGAGGGATCGCACTAATCTGGGTTTGATGCCGCTCATGATTAGACCGTTGGCTCACTCGACTTGACCGTTAGTTTGTGGGTGATAGACTGAAGCATAATCGAGCTTAATGCCCATGTTTTTGCACCAGAGTTTAACTTCATCGACCATAAAGTTTGTGCCGTTGTCAGTAATGATGCTGTGAGGGACGCCGTAACGGTGTACAACCCCAGATATGAAGTCTATCACCGGCCCGGATTCGGCCGTCTTAACAGGCTTGGCCTCTATCCATTTGGTGAATTTGTCCACCATAACCAGTAGATATTTTTGCTTGTGGGTTCCTCCTTTGAGGGGTCCAACCATGTCAAGCCCCCAGACCGCAAAAGGCCAGGTAATGGGTATGGTTTGGAGGGCGGTAGGTGGCATGTGGCTTTGATTAGCGAATAATTGGCAACTGACGCATCGCTGGACTAAGTCCTAAGCATCTGCCCGGGCCATCGGCCAATAAAATCCGGTATGGAAGGACTTGCTCACAAGGGCTCGGGCTGCGGCGTGGTGCCCGCCGAGTCCGGTGTGAATTTCAGCCAGAAGGTTCCGCCCTTCCTCTTCGGAGATGCTCCTTTGAAGGACTCCGGTGGTGCTTTTCTTATAAAGCTCTCCTTCATGGACTTTATAGGCTTTAGATCACCGCACTATGCAGCGTGCCTCAGTTTGGTCCTCGGGAAGTTCTTGCCTAGTTAAGTAGGCTAAGAATGGTTTTGTCCACAGGGCAATTACTGCCATTATTACGTGGGCTGAGGGTGTGACTTCATTGACGGAGTCTTCCGTTGTGTCAGGGTGTTCGGGGTCAGGTGATGTGGCCAGGTCCGGATTGTTATTTCCGGATTCCCCTTCCCACTGTACGGATGGCTTGAATAGCCTTTCCAGGAAAATGTTGGGGGGGACTGCGTCGTGCTTTGCACCGATGCGTGCCAGGACGTCTGCTGCCTGATTATTTTCCCGGGCTATATGGTGGAATTCCAGCCCTTCAAACCGAGCTGACATATTTAGGACGACATTGCGATAAGCTGCCATTTTCAGATCTTTGGCATCAAAGTCTCCGTTTTTTTGGGATATTGCGAGGTTCGAATCCCCACGCACCTCTAGGCATTGAATGCCCATGGAGACTGCCATCCGGAGGCCGTGTAGAAGGGCCTCGTATTTGGCTGCATTGTTGGAGTCCGTGTACATTATTTGGAGTACATATTGGACTGTATCTCCTATTGGGGACGTCAGGACGACGCTAGCCCCCAGACCCGCCAACATTTTGGAGCCGTCGAAGTGCATGATCCAGTTGGAATATGTGCCGTACTCTTTAGGGAGTTCGGCTTCAGTCCATTCAGCGACAAAGTCGGCCAAGGCTTGCGACTTGATGGCTCGCCGTGGCTTATATGTTATGTCGAACGGGAGGAGCTCGATGGCCCATTTGGCAATCCGTCCCGTTGCGTCGCGGTTGTTTATGATATCGTTAAGAGGTACTTCGGAGGCTACTGTTATCGAACACTCTTGAAAGTAGTGTCGTAGCTTTCGGGATGCCATGAACACTGCGTATGCTATCTTTTGGTAATGCGGGTACCGGGACTTGCATGGAGTGAGGACAGTGGACACGTAGTACACTAGTTTCTGGATAGGGAATTTGTGTCCCTCCATTTCTCGTTCGACGACGAGGACTGCGCTTACAACTTGGTGAGTTGTCGCGTTGTATAACAACATTGGTTCGCCAATTTTAGGCGCGGCCAGGACAGGTTTTGTTGCCAGTATGGCTTTTATTTCTTCGAGTCCGGCCGTGGTGGCATCCGTCCACTCGAGGTGTTCGGTGCGCCGGAGGAGGCGGTAAAGGGGTAATGCCTTTTCCCCCAAGCAGGAGATGAAGCGGCTTAGAGCCGCCACACATCCAGTCAATTTTTGTATTTGCTTGAGATTTTTTGGAATATCCAATTGTGACAGATCTCGGGTCTTGGCTGGGTTTGCTTCAGTTCCTCTACCGGATATGATGAAGCCCAAGATCTTTCCGGCTGGTACGCCGAAAACGCATTTTTCCGGGTTAAGCCTAATGTCATATGTCTGGAGGTTATTGAACGTGAGCCTCAGGTCATTTATTAGAGTTTCGATGTGCTTGGTTTTGACGACCACGTCATCCCCGTACGCTTCAACCATTTTGCCGATCTGGTTGGCCAGACATGTCTGAATCATGCGCTGATATGTTGCGCCGGTGTTTTTGAGCCCAAAGGGCATTGTGTTGAAGCAGAATGGGCCGTATGGGGTGATGAATGCCATTGCAGCTTGATCTGACTCTGCCATCTTGATTTGGTGGTAGCCAGAGTATGCATCGAGGAAACACAAAGAATCATGTCCTGCAGTGGCGTCGATGATTTGATCAATGCGGGGGAGGGGGAAGGGATCCTTTGGACAGGCCTTATTTAGGTCTTTGAAATCGACGCATAGGCGCCAGGATTTGTCCTTCTTTGGTACCATTACCAGGTTCGCTAGCCAGTCCGGATGTTTTATATCTCTGATGAATCCGGCTTCCAGTAGTTTGGCTAGCTCCTCTCCCATGGCTTGTCTCTTAGGTTCGGAGAAACGCCGAAGAGCCTGCTTAACAGGCTTGAATCCTTTTAGGATGTTCAGGCTGTGCTCGGCCAGCCTGCGTGGGATTCCTGGCATGTCTGAAGGGTGCCAGGCAAAAATGTCCCAATTTTCGCGTAGGAATTCTCTTAGTGCGGCGTCTACATCAGGGCTTAGTTGTGCCCTGATGGAGGCCGCTTTGTAGTGTCCGTTGGATGGACTTGGAACTTGACTATTTCGTTTGCCGGCTTGAAGGAGGTGGACTTGGATCTTTTGTCGAGTATCACGTCGTCCCTGTCCACCATGGAGCGCAACACAGTTAGTTCCTCGGCCACTAGGGCTTCAGATAATGCCTCGAGGGCCAGTGCGGCTGTCTTGTTTTCGGCACGGAGCGCTGTGTCCGAATCACTAGCAAGAGTGATGATTCCGTTGGGTCCGGGAATTTTGAGCTTCATGTACCCATAATGGGGTATAGCTTGAAAAATTGTGAATGCTTCTCACCCTAACAGAGTGTGGTATCCGCTGCTGAACGGGGCCACTTGAAATGTGACCTCCTCGGATCTGTAATTATCTAGCGTGCCGAACACCACATCCAGTGTGATTTTTCCTGAACAACACGCTTCCTGGCTGGGGATTATTTCTCTAAAGGTTGTGTTGCTTCGCTCAATGCGGCTCCAGTCTATTTCCATTTTTCGCAGGGTTTCCTCGTAGATGAGGTTCAATTCGCTGCCACCGTCCATGAGTACCTTTGTAAGCCGGAAGCCGTCCACTATCGGACGGAGAACCAGTGCGGCTGGTGCTCGGGCTGTCTGAAATTTAGGTTTGTCACTGGCATTAAAGGTAATAGCCGTGTCACTCCATGGGTTTATTGTCGCTACTTGGTAGACTTCGGTAAGGCTGCGGAGCGTTCATTTCCTCGCATTGTTTGATGCGAAAGCCTCAAAGACTCTTAACACCGTACTGTCATTTCTGAGGTGGTGCTCTGCGGATTCTGGAGCTAGAAGCTCCTCGCCACTTCTGGCCACCTGCCGGAGTATCCAACATGCTCGAAGGCTATGAGTTGGTGTGACGTCCTCTGTACTATGAATTTTACAGGGTCCATTGAGCCATCCCTCCAGTACGGTTCCATACCCTATAGAGGGTTTTTGTTTTTTGCTGTTTGGCCCAGGTGCCTGGCGATAATGCGCCCTTTTGTTTCGGACTGGGATTATATTCAGGGTCGGATTGTCCCAGAATTTTGTTTCGGTTTTTCGAACGCTTTCTGTCGCACAGTACTTTCATACGATGGATGTCAAGTCGGCGAAGCGTGTAATTTCACGGCGACTTATGGCGTTGAGGATTCCGATGTCTGTGCAGTTATTGCAGAAGAATGAAATTGCGTCCCTCTCGCGGCAGTCCTTTATCCTGTTCATAACCAGGAGGAATCTGGCCCAGTAATGGTGTACTGTTTCCCTGGGCTCTTGCCGAATTTGGGATAGATCCCTTATATTTGGGTGGGCGGGTGGATTTAAATCTGGAACCTCGCCCGATCTAAGACTCAGGGGCCAAGAGATTTCCGAACTCGGAAGCTTGTTTTCTTGGACGTTATCCAATGAATCAGGCCCGCTGCCTGACTTTAGGTTCAGGGCATGGGCGACGTCCTCTCCTCCGTGGATGTCCGGCTTGGGGGGATCAGGAATCCGGACACATCTGGTCCTTAGGATGGGTGAAGATTTGCCGCATTGTTCCTCCACCACTTCAACACGGTGGGTGACCTGGGGAGAGTCAATCTCTCTCAGATCGGGTTTAAGCCCAATCTGGCTGTAATCTGTAGTGACTCCCAGGGCGGCGATGTGATCCAAGAGCTCGTTTAAGGAAGAGAGCTCCATCGGATCTAACTGCTTGGCAAGTTCCAAGCTGATGTGGAGATTGCTTTCGATGACCCGAGAGGTCATCGTCGGCGCGGTGGCCGAACATGCGGTCATTAAAAAACTGCCTAGCCAGAGAGTTTGGCCGACAGCCAAAGCTCCTTTAGCAACAACGCCGTCTTTAAAGACGTGGTGTGGCATCCTTCCTGACGGTGATGACACAGAGGAACTCTCAATTAAAGCACCAATGTCGGTGTCAAAACCAGCGGATCTCGGGTAGGGGGTCCCGAACTATACGTCTAGGCGGATGGTAACAGGAGACACGGGACACGATGTTTTTACCCAGGTTCGGGCCCTCTCGATGGAGGTAAAACCCTACTCCTGCTTGATTAATATTGATGATATGTTACAAGAGTTGATCTACCACGAGATCAGAGAGGCTAAACCCTAGAAGCTAGCCTATGGTATGATTGTTGTTCGTCCTACGGACTAAAAACTCTCCGGTTTATATAGACACCGGAGAGGGCTTGGGTTACACAGAGTCGGTTACAATGGGAGGAGATCTTCATATCGAATCGCCAAGCTTGCCTTCCACGCCAAGGAAAGTCCTATCCGGACACGGGACGAAGTCTTCAATCTTGTATCTTCATAGTCCGGGAGTCCGGCCAAAGGTCATAGTCCGGCCATCCGGACACCCCCTAATCCAGGACTCCCTCATATATCAAAGCCTATTTGAATTAACAATGATTTGTAATTTAGTATTGAGCACAAAGCAACATCTATCATGTAACAACAAAGTCTAACTCTCTTCCTATGCATCGGTATGTCATAAAAGAACAATTCATGCACACATAATAAAGGCCGATACATAGCATAAACAGTTTCTTGCAATTTTATCATATTGGAAACATAGAGAGGCGGAGATGTGGTTCCTGTCTCATAATAATTGCAAGTAGGAGCAGCAAGCACATGCATATTATATTTATCAAAATCATCATGTGTAATGGTAAAACACACCCCATCAATATAATCCTTAATAAATGCAAACTTCTCCGATATAGTCTAGTTGGGAGAATTCAAAAAGATAATATGACTATCATGTGTGGGTGCAATAGTGACAATTTCATTCTTAACATAAGGAACTATATCAAGTTCATCTACATAATCGTAATTCAAATTGGCATCTTGGCCACAAGCATAGCAAGCATCAATTTCATCGAAAAGGGATATTTCAAATGAATCCAGGGGATCATAGCAATCATCATAGCATTCATCCTTCGGTAAGCACGAAGGGAAATTAAACAATGTACGAGTTGAAGAGTTACTCTCATTAGAAGGTGGGCACAGGTAGCTAATCTGCTCTTCCTCCTTTTGTTCTTCGCTCTCATCCTCATCTTTGTCATCCAATGAGCTCACAGTTTCATCAATTTCCTCTTCCATAGTTTCCTGCAAAATATTAGTCTCTTCTTAGATAGCGGGGACTTTCTCAATAAATGCATCAATATTGGCATTGTATTCATAATTCTCATAGAAATATTGAAGTATAACATATTTTCTGGTCTATAAACAGCATCATCAAAATTACACACTTTTCAAACAAAGATTCAATTTCATAAGCACCCTTGAAAGCAACGAGTTCTTCTATTTGTTCCACATCATAATAATCATATATACCATTAGCATAAGAAGCCAAGGTTTCATTATCATTAAATTCACATGAAAAGGTAAGGTGTGGAGCCTTCATTCTAGAGCAACAAGTATAATCATATCTCAAGCATAGATCCCAAGCATACCAATGCAACATAGAAATTTGATCCCATAAGAGTTTCCCTTTTTGGGTCAAACGATAATCCCTAAAGTATTCACGTTGATTCAACGTTTCTCCCATTATCAAGTTGAATGGGGTTTTCTCAGGATTATCGAAGTAGTGTTTAATATTTTCCACATAACGAGCATCGAGGGTTTTAGGAGGTTCCCCATCTCCATGAGTAGAAAGTATAACTATTTTTTTGGTATTTCGTGTTCCATATCCATAAATAAAATATAAAACAACTTAGAAATTAAAAATTACTTAGTGATAAAGCAAACAGGCACACACGAGAATATTCACCCCACGCTATTGCTTCCTGGCAACGGCGCCAGAAAAAGGTCTTGATAACCCACAAGTATAGGGGGTCAATTGTAGCTTTTTCGATAAATAAGAGTGTCAAACACAACAAGGAGCAAAAGGTAGGATTTATATTCCCTTCAAGTTCTATCAACCACCTATACACTCTACACACACTTAAGATTCGCTTTACCTAGAAAAAGTATGAAACTATTTTTTAGATGTGATGCTAGAACTACTTTGCAAGAATAAAACTAGGAGTACTTTGTAAGATAACAAAGTTAATTGTTTAGTAGAAAGATTTTTATAACACAAGAGAAGCATTTTGTCCGTAGGCAATCGATAACTAGATGGGTAATCATTATTGCAATTTGATATGAGGGAGAGGCATGAGCTAACATACTTTCCGTACTTGGATCATATGCACTTATGATTGGAACTCTAGCTAGCATCCGCAACTACTAAAGATCATTAAGGTAAAACCCAACCATAGCCTTAAGTAACAAGTCCTCTTTACTCCCATACGCAACAACCCCTTACTCGGGTATAAGATTTTGTCACTCCCGCCACCCACTATAAGTGAATTATGAACGTATTGCAACACCCTACAACGGGAACCCCTCACGCTTGCGCGACAAGGAGGGCACCATAGGACAACACCAAAATAAAACATACAACTCAAACCAATCACGATCATCAATCACCCCATAGGACAAAACGAATCAACTCAAACATCATAGGATGGTCATACATCATTTGAATTAATATATAGCATTAAGCGCCATGTTTAAGTAGAGATTACAGCAGGGATAAGAGGTGTTACACCACTGCATAGAGGGAGAGAGTTGGTGGTGATGGCTTATACGTCCATTTTGCATCATGTTTTCCTACTGTTATTTATAATGTTTTTATGCATAATAACACTTTATGGAGTAATTATAATGCCTTTTCTCTCATAAAATGCAAGGTTTACACAAGGAGGAAGAATACCGGTAACTGGAATTCTGGACCTGAAAAAGCTATGTCAGAGATACCTATTCTGCACATCTCCAAATGAGTTGAAATTTTATGGAGAATTATTTTGGAATATATAATAAATAATGGAGAAAATAAATACTAGACGGGGGATGCCAGATGCCCACAAGGCACCAGGGCGCGCCAGGTCCCCCAGGCACACCCTGGTGGGTGGTGGGCAGCCCAGCCCCACCTCCGGTGCCCATCTTCTGGTACATAAGGTCTTCTGACCTAGAAACAATAAGGAGAGTTCTTTCGAGATGGAACGCCGCCATCTCGAGGCAGAAATTGGGCAGGAGCACTTTTGCCCTCCGGCGGAGCGATTCCGTCAGGGGAAATCGAAGCCATCGATATCACCAACAACCTTCTCATCTTTGGGATCCCAATCTTCATCAACATCTTCAACAACACCATCTCATCTCAAACCCTAGTTCATCTCTTGTGTTCAATCTTTGTACCGGAACCTCAGATTGGTACCTATGGGTGACTAGTAGTGTTGATTACATCTTGTGGTTGATGCTATATGATTTGATTACACCTTTGTTCTTGAGGCCACGGGAGAAGTCATGTTGCAAGTAATCATGTGAATTTGATATGTATTCGATATTTTGATGATATGTATGTTGTGATTCCCTTAGTGGTGTTATGTGAACGTCGACTACATGACACTTCACCTCTCTGTGCCTAAGGGAATGCATTGTGTAGTAGTAATTAGATGATAGGTTGCTAGAGTGATAGAAGCTTAAACCCTAGTTTATGCGCTATTTCGTAAGGGACCGATTTGGATCCATACGTTTGATGTTATGGTTAGATTTTATCTTAATACTTCTTTCGTAGTTGCAGATGCTTGTGAAGGGGTTAATCATAAGTGGGAGGCTTGTTCAAGTAAGAAAAACACCCAAGCACCGGTCCACCCACATATCAAATTATCAAAGTAGCGACGTGAATCAAACCAACATCATGAAAGTGACTAGATGAAATTCCTGTGTGCCCTCAAGAACGCGTTGCTTGTAATAAGAGACCATTACAGCCTGTCCTTTGCTTCAAAAAGGATTGGGATACCTTGCTGCACTTTATTTACCGTTACAGTTACTTGTCCGTTACAAATTATCTCATTATCAAACTACTTGCTACCAACAAATTCAGTTCTTACAGAAATTACCTTGCTGAAAATCGCTTGTCATTTCCTTCTACTCCTTGTTGGGTTCGACACTCTTACTTATCAAAAGGACTATGATTGATCCCCTATACTTGTGGGTTATCAAGACTCTTTTCTGGCGCCATTGCCGGGGAGTGAAGCGCTCTTGGTAAGTGGAAATCAGTAAGGAAAAATTTATATTAAGTGCTGAAATTTATTGTCACTTGTTACTATGGAAAACAACCCTTTGAGGGGTTTGTTCGGGGTATCTTAACCTCGACCAGAAACACAAAGAGTTGCCCCTCAACCTACTGCACCTACTGAAAATATTAGTTTTGAAATTACTTCGGGTATGATAGAGCAACTGCTAGCTAATCCTTATGCAGGAGACGGAATGAAGCATCCCGATATGCATTTGATTCATGTGGATGAAATTTTTGGATTGTTTAAGCTTGCAGGTTTACCTGGAGATGAAGTTAAGAAGAAGGTTTTCCCTTTATATTTGGGAGGAAAAGCATTGACATGGTATAGGCTATGCGATGATATTGGATCTTGGAACTGGAATCAATTGATTGGAATTTCACCAAAAACATTATCCTATGCATCTAGTTCATCGTGATCGGAATTATATATATAATTTATGGCCTTGTGAAGGAGAAAGTATCGATCTAGCTTGCGGGAGGCTTAAGTCAATGTTATATTCATGCCCCAATCATGAGCTCTCAAGAGAAATTATTATTTAGAATTTTTATGCTCGGCTTTCTCGTGATGATCAATCCATGCTCGATACTTCTTGTACTGGTTCTTTTATGAAGAAGGCTATTGAATTCAAGTGGGATCTTTTAGAAAAATTAAATGAAACTCTGAAGATTGGGAACTCAACGAAGGTAAAGGGTCAGGTATTAAGCTTGAGTTTGATTATGTTAAATCTTTTATGAATACTGATGCTTTTCACAAGTTTAGCACTAAATATGGACTTGACTTTGCGATAGTAGCCTCCTTTTGTGAATCTTTTGCTACTCATGTTGATCTCCCTAAGGATAAGTGGTTTAAATACCATCCCCCTATTAAGAAGAAATTAAAGAACTGGTCATATCTAAATTGGAAACTATCATTTACAATGTTGATCCAGTAGTTCCTACTGCTTATATTGAAAAACCACCTTTCCCTGTTAGGATAAAGAAACATGCTAAGGTTTCGTCTATGGTCAACAAAAGTAATATTAGAGAACCTAGACCCTCTGAACAAATTAAAGTAGAACCTAGTGTAGCTATGGTTAAAGATCTCTTTGTCAAAAATATTGATGGGCATGTTATTTACTTCTGTGATGAAGCAACTATAATTGCCAAACCCGATGAAAAATATAAACATAGACCTATTGTTGGCATGCCTATTGTCTCAGTGAAAATAGGTAATTGTTATCATGGCCTATGTAATTTAGGTTCTAGTGTGAGTGCTATTCCTTTTACCTTATACCAAGAAATAATGAATGATATAGCACCCGCTGAAAATAGAGGACATATATGTTACTATTAAAGTTGCTAATAGAGACACCATAACACCACTTGGGATTCTTACAGATGTTGAAGTCTTGTGTGGGAAAATAAAATACTCTATTGATTTTCTAGTTCTTAGTTCCCCACAGGATGACTTTTGTCCCATAATCTTTGGTAGACCATTCTTGAACACTGTCAATGCTAAAATAGATTGCCTTATAGAACCTGTCAGTGTTAATTTTGGTGATGTGTCTCATGAGTTTAATTTCTCTAAGTTTCGTAGAAAACCTTGATGACCCACAAGTATAGGGGATCAATCATAGTCCTTTCAATAACTTATAATGTCAAACCCAAAGAGGAGCAGAAGGAAATGACAAGCGGTTTTCAACAAGGTATTTTCTGCAGGCACTGAAATTATCGGTAACAGATAGTTTGATGATAAGATAATTCGTAACAGGTAACAAGTAACAAGTGTAACAAAGGGGCAGAAAGGTGGTCCAATCCTTTTTGTAGCAAAGGATAAGCCTGGACGAACTCTTATAGAAATCAAAGCGCTCCCGATGACACATGGGAATTACTGGCAAGTTAGTTTTCATCATGCTCATATGATTCACGTTTGTTACTTTGATAATTTGATATGTGGGTGGATCGGTGCTTGGGTGTTGTCCTTACTTGGACAAGCCTCCCACTTATGATTAATCCCTCATGCAAGCATCCGCAACTACGAAAGAAGAATTAAGATAAATCTAACCATAGCATGAAACATGTGGATCCAAATCAGCCCCTTACAAAGCAACGCGTAAACTAGGGTTTAAGCTTTTGTCACTCTAGCAACCCATCATCTACTTATTAATTCCCAATGCCTTCCCCTAGGCCCAAATCATGGTGAAGTTTCATGTAGTCGACGTTCACATAACACCACTAGAGGAAAGCCAACATATATCTCATCAAAATATCAAACGAATACCAAATTCACATGATTACTTATAACAATGCTTCTCCCATGTCCTCAAGAACAAACGTAACTACTCACAAAGCATATTCATGTTCAAGATTAGAGGGGTATTGAATATCATTAAGGATCTGAACATATGATCTTCCACCAAATAAACCAACTAGCATCAACTACAAGGAGTAATCAACACTACTAGCAACCCACACATACCAATCAGAGGTTTTGGGACAAAGATTGAATACAAGAGATGAACTAGGGTTTGAGAGGAGATGGTGTTGGGGAAGATGTTGATGAATATTGACCCTCCCTTGATGAGAGGATCGTTGGTGATGACAATGGCTTTGATTTCCCCCTCCCGGAGGGAAGTTTCCCCGGCAGAACAACTCCGCCAGAGCCCTAGATTGCTTCTGCCCAGGTTTTGCCTCAAGACGGCGGCGCTTCACCCTGAAAGCTTCCTTATGATTTTTTATGGGTCAAAACCCTCCATACAGCAAAAGATGGCCATGGCCAGGGGGCCCACGAGCCCTGGGGGCACCCTAGGGGGTAGGGCGCACCCCTCAGGCTTGTGGCCACATGGTGGGTCCCCTTTGATAGTTCTTCACCCAATATTTTTATATATTCCAAATTAATTCTCTGTAAAATTTCAGGACTTTTAGAGTTGTGCATAATAGGTGTCTCACATTTGCTCCTTTCCGGTCAAGAATTCCAGTTGTCGACATTCTCTCTCTTTGTGTAAACCTTGTAAAATAAGAGAGAAAAGGCATAAGTATTGTACCATATTGTGAAATAGCTGCACATAATGCAATAAATGTCAACATAAAAGCATGATGCAAAATGGAAGTATCAAACGTCATGATAAAGAAGCACCTAGTAAGGATGAAATAATTGGTCTTGCTTCTATTGCCGTACCTCCCACTGATCCACTAGAACAATATTTGCTAGACCATGAGAATGGTATGCACATGCATGAAAGAAATGAAATAGATAAATTATTCTTTGAAAAACAACCTCTCCTTAAACACAATTTGCCTATTGAGACTCTAGGAGGTCCTCCTCCACCTAAAGGTGATCTTGTGTTTGAATTAAAACAATTGGGTGACATTTTGAAATATGCTTATCTTGATGATAAAAAGATATATCCTGTTATTATTAGTGATAACCTTTCAGAAAATGAAGAACATAGATTATTAAAATTTCGAAGAAGCACGTGCTGCTATTGGATATACTCTTGATGATCTTAAGGGCATTAGTCCCAATCTCTATCAGCACAATATTAATATGGAACCTGATGCTAAACCCGTTGTTGATCATCAACGACGATTGAATCCTAAGATGAAAGAAGTGGTAAGAACTGGAATACTAAAGCTTTTGGAAGCACGTATAATCTATCCCATAGATGATAGTAGATGAGTAAGTCATGTTCATTGTGTCCCTAAGAAAGGAGGTATTACTGTTGTTCCTAATGATAAAAATGAACTTATCCCACAAAGAATTATTACTCATTATAGAATGGTAATTGATTTTAGAAAATTAAATAAAGCTACTAGAAAAGATCATTACCCTCTGCGTTTCATTGATCAAATGCTAGAAATACTATCTAAGCACACATACACTTTTGTTTTCTTGATAGATATTATGGTTTCTCTCAAATACCTGTTTCACAACCTGATCAAGAGAAAACCACTTTTACTTGACCTTTCTTGACTGAAAGACTGCAAGGGAACCCCCTACAGTATAATTGGTGCAACAAACCCAAATTGCAAGTACCATGCCTTGAACCTGGGTGGGTGGGAAGGCATCAACCCCTTCCCACCACTAGACTATGCCTTAGTTTGCTTTACTTGACCTTTTGGAACTTATGCTTATAGACGTATGCCCTCTGGTTTATGTAATGCACCTCCTACTTTTCAAAAATGTATGAGTGCTATAATCTCTGATTTTTGTGAAAAGATTGTTAGGGTTTTCATGGATGATTTTTTTGTTTATGGAACTTCTTTTAGTGATTGCTTAAGCAACCTTGATCGAGTTTTGCAGAGATGTGAACAAACTAATCTTGTCTTGAATTGGGAGAAGTGCCACTTTATGTTTAATGAAGGCATTGTCTTGGGGCATAAATTTTTTGAACGAGGTATTGAGGTGGATAAAGCTGAAGTTGATGCAATTGAGAAATATGTGTATACCCATTAGAGGAAGGAAAAGGTCCCACATAATCAAAGCCCCAAACATCAAAAGGTTCCACAACAAGTGAATAATTTATAGCATTTCCTAACACTTACCAATATTACCTATTCTTTGACATTCATCACAAGACAAGACAAACCTACGTAGGCCAATAAAAACCAGATTGTAATACCTTGTGCGCAGTTCTATCTCCTGCGTGATGTCCTCCATAGGCTTCAGAGTGACACTTACATTCCTGTTCATGCTCATGTACACTACATCTAATAATACCATCTACTCCTTCTTTATAAAGATGTAGGTCATCCCAAAAGTAATGTCTTAAGTCATAGAAGAGTTTTTCCTTTTGTTGGTATATGAAACTAGGGGGTATAAATTTAGCAACAATATAATTAGCATAGTTAGCATACCAAGGATTTTTATGAGAAGCATTTATTACAGCTATTTGTTCATCAGGGAAGCTACCATAAATAGGTAGTGGGTCATCAAGAATATTTTCTAACCTAGACAAGTTATCAACTATGGGGTTCTCAGCTCCTTTCCTAGCAGTGATATGTAAGTAAAATTCTTGTAGCAAGAGAACCCACCTAATCAGTCTAGGTTTAGCATCTTTCTTTTCCATAAGGTATTTAATAGAAGCATGATCGGTGTGAATAATTACTTTGGAATCAGTAATGTAAGATCTGAATTTATCACAAGAAAATAAAACCGCTAAAAATTCCTTTTCAATAGTAGCATAATTTCTTTGGGCGTTGTCTAGAGTTTTGCTAGCATAATGGATAACATTTAATTTCTTATCAACTCTTTGTCCTAGAACAACACCAACAGTATAATCACTAGCATCACACATAATTTCAAAAGGCAAGTCCCAATCCGGTGGTTGAACAATAGGTGCAGAAGTTAAGGCTTTCTTAAGTGTTTCAAAGGCTTCTACACAATCATCATCAAAGACAAATGAAACATCCTTTTGTAAAATATTAGTAAGAGGCCTAGAAATTTTAGAGAAGTCTTTAATGAACCTCCTATAGAAACCAGCATGACCGAGGAAACTACAAATACCTTTAATGTCTTTAGGACATGGCATTTTCTCAATTCCATCAACTTCAGCTTTATCCACCTCAATACCCCGTTCAAAAATTTTATGCCCCAAGACAATGCCTTCATTAAACATAAAGTGGCACTTCTCCCAATTCAAGACAAGATTAGTTTGTTCACATCTCTGCAAAACTCGATCAAGGTTGCTTAAGCAATCATCAAAAGAAGTTCCATAAACGAAAAAATCATCCATGAAAACCCTAACAATCTTTTCACAAAAATCAGAGAATATAGCACTCATACATCTTTGAAAAGTAGGAGGTGCATTACATAAACCAGAGGGCATACATCTATAAGCATAAGTTCCAAAAGGTTAAGTAAAGCAAACTAAGGCATAGTCTAGTGGTGGGAAGGGGCTGATGCCTTCCCACCCACCCAGGTTCAAGGCATGGTACTTGCAATTTGGGTTTGTTGCACCAATTATACTGTAGGGGGTTCCCTTGCAGTCTTTCAGTCAAAAAAAGGTCAAGTAAAAGTGGTTTTCTCTTGATCAGGTTGTGAAACAGGTATTTGAGAGAAACCATAATATCTATCAAGAAAACAAAAGTGTGTGTGTGTGCTTAGATAGTATTTCTAGCATTTGATCAATTAAACACAGAGGGTAATGATCTTTTCTAGTAGCTTTATTTAATTTTCTAAAATCAATTACCATTCTATAACGAGTAACAATTCTTTGTGGGATAAGTTCATTTTTATCATTAGGAACAACAGTAATACCTCCTTTCTTAGGGACACAATGAACATGACTTACTCATCTACTATCATCTATGGGATAGATTATACGTGCTTCCAAAAGCTTTAGTATTCCAGTTCTTACCACTTCTTTCATCTTAGGATTCAATCGTCGTTGATGATCAACAACGGGTTTAGCATGAGGTTCCATATTAATATTGTGCTGATAGAAAGTGGGACTAATGCCCTTAAGATCATCAAGAGTATATCCAATAGCAGCACGGTGCTTCTTCGAAATTTTAATAATCTATGTTCTTCATTTTCTGAAAGGTTATCACTAATAATAACAGGATATATATTTTTATCATCAAGATAAGCATATTTCAAAATGTCACACAATTGTTTTAATTCAACCACAAGATCACCTTTAGGTGGAGGAGGACCTCCTAGAGTCTCAATAGGAAAATCATGTTTAAGGAGAGGTTGTTTTTCAAAGAATAATTTATCTATTTCATTTCTTTCACGCAAGTGCATACCATTCTCATGGTCTAGCAAATATTGTTCTAGTGGATCAGTGGGAGGTACGACAATAGAAGCAAGACCAATTATTTCATCCTTACTAGGTGCTTCTTTATCATGAGGTTTGATACTTCCATTTTGCATCATGCCTTTATGTTGACATTTATTGCATTATGGGCAACTATTTCACAATATGGTACAATACTTATGCCTTTTCTCTCTTATTTTACAAGGTTTACACAAAGAGAGAGAATGCCGACAACTGGAATTCTTGACCGGAAAGGAGCAAATGTGAGACACCTATTCTGCACAACTCTAAAAGTCCTGAAATTTTACAGAGAATTAATTTGGAATATATAAAAATATTGGGCAAAGAACTATCAAAGGGGACCCACCATGTGGCCACAAGCCCGAGGGGTGCGCCCTACCCCCTAGGGTGCCCCCAGGCCTCATGGCCCCCCTGGCCATGGCCATCTTTTGCTGTATGGAGGGTTTTGACCCATAAAAAAATCATAAGGAAGCTTTCAGGGTGAAGCGCCGCTGTCTCGAGGCAAAACCTTGGCAGAAGCAATCTAGGGCTCTAGAGGAGTTGTTCTGCCGAGGAAACTTCCCTTCGGGAGGGGGAAATCGAAGGCATCGTCATCACCAACGATCCTCTCATCGAGGGAGGGTCAATCTTCATCAACATCTTCCCCAGCACCATCTCCTCTCAAACCCTAGTTCATCTCTTGTATTCAATCTTTGTCCCAAAACCTCAGATTGGTATGTGTGGGTTGCTAGTAGTGTTGATTACTCCTTGTAGTTGATGCTAGTTGGTTTATTTGGTGGAAGATCATATGTTCAGATCCTTAATGATATTCAATACCCCTCTGATCTTGAACATGATTGTGCTTTGTGAGTAGTTACGTTTGTTCTTGAGGACATGGGAGAAGTCTTGTTATAAGTAATCATGTGAATTTGGTATTCGTTTGATATTTTGATGAGATATATGTTGTCTTTCCTCTAGTG
Organism: Triticum dicoccoides; assembly: GCF_002162155.2. NCBI lineage: Eukaryota > Viridiplantae > Streptophyta > Magnoliopsida > Poales > Poaceae > Triticum > Triticum dicoccoides. Next base: position 473,751,544 of record NC_041383.1, on the reverse strand, counting down.
GTGTTATGTGAACGTCGACTACATGACACTTCACCATGATTTGGGCCTAGGGGAAGGCATTGGGAAGTAATAATTAGATGATGGGTTGCTAGAGTGACAAAAGCTTAAACCCTAGTTTATGCGTTGCTTCGTAAGGGGCTGATTTGGATCCACATGTTTCATGCTATGGTTAGATTTTTCTTAATTCTTCTTTCGTAGTTGCGGATGCTTGCGTGAGGGATTAATCATAAGTGGGAGGCTTGTCCAAGTAAGGACAACATCCAAGCACCGGTCCACCCACATATCAAATTATCAAAGTAACGAACGTGAATCATATGAGCATGATGAAAACTGACTTGCCAGTAATTCCCATGTGTCCTCGGGAGCGCTTTGATTTCTATAAGAGTTCGTCCAGGCTTGTCCTTTGCTACAAAAAGGATTGGACCACCTTGCTGCCCCTTTGTTACACTTGTTACTTGTTACCCGTTATGAATTATCTTATCATCAAACTATCTGTTACCGATAATTTCAGTGCCTGCAGAAAATACCTTGCTAAAAACCGCTTGTCATTTCCTTCTGCTCCTCTTTGGGTTTGACATTATTAGTTATCGAAAGGACTATGATTGATCCCCTATACTTGTGGGTTATCAAGGTTGTCTACGAAACTTAGATAAATCAAACTCATGAGACACATCACCAAAATTAACACTGACAGGTTCTATAAGGCAATCTATTTTAGCATTGACAGTGTTCATGAATGGTCTACCAAAGATTATGGGACAAAAGTCATCCTGTGGGGAACTAAGAACTAGAAAATCAATAGAGTATTTTATTTTCCCACACAAGACTTCAACATCTGTAAGAATCCCAAGTGGTGTTATGGTGTCTCTATTAGCAAGTTTAATAGTAACATCTATGTCCTCTATTTTTAGCGGGTGCTATATCATTCATTATTTCTTGGTATAAGGTAAAAGGAATAGCACTCACACTAGAACCTAAATTACATAGGCCATGATAACAATGATGTCCTATTTTCATTGAGACAATAGGCATGCCAACAATAGGTCTATGTTTATCTTTTTCATCGGGTTTGGCAATTATAGTTGCTTCATCATAGAAGTAAATAACATGCCCATCAATATTTTTGACAAAGAGATCTTTAACCATAGCTACACTAGGTTCTACTTTAATTTGTTCAGAGGGTCTAGGTGCTCTAATATTACTTTTGTTGACCATAGTCGAAACCTTAGCATGTTTCTTTATCCTAACAGGGAAAGGTGGTTTTTCAATATAAGCAGTAGGAACTACTCGATCAACATTGTAAATGATAGTTTCATATGTAGATATGACCAGTTCTTTAATTTCTTCTTAATAGGGGGATGGTATTTAAACCACTTATCCTTAGGGAGATCAACATGAGTAGCAAAAGATTCACAAAAGGAGGCTACTATCGCAAAGTCAAGTCCATATTTAGTGCTAAACTTGTGAAAAGCATCAGTATTCATAAAAGATTTAACATAATCAAACTCAAGCTTAATACCTGACCCTTTACCTTCGTTGAGTTCCCAATCTTTAGAGTTTCATTTAATTTTTCTAAAAGATCCCACTTGAATTCAATAGCCTTCTTCATAAAAGAACCAGTACAAGAAGTATCGAGCATGGATTGATCATCACGAGAAAGCCGAGCATAAAAATTCTGAATAATAATTTCTCTTGAGAGCTCATGATTGGGGCATGAATATAACATTGACTTAAGCCTCCCGCAAGCTAGATCGATACTTTCTCCTTCACAAGGCCATAAATTATATATATAATTCCGATCACGATGAACTAGATGCATAGGATAATGTTTTTGGTGAAATTCCAATCAATTGATTCCAGTTCCAAGATCCAATATCATCGCATAGCCTATACCATGTCAATGCTTTTCCTCCCAAAGATAAAGGGAAAACCTTCTTCTTAACTTCATCTCCAGGTAAACCTGCAAGCTTAAACAATCCAAAAATTTCATCCACATGAATCAAATGCATATCGGGATGCTTCATTCCGTCTCCTGCATAAGGATTAGCTAGCAGTTGCTCTATCATACCCGAAGTAATTTCAGAACTAATATTTTCAGTAGGTGCAGTAGGTTGAGGGGAAACTCTTTGTGTTTCTAGTCGAGGTTAAGATACCCCGAACAAACCCCTCAAAGGATTGTTTTCCATAGTAACAAGTGAAAATAAATTCAACACGTAATATAAATTTTTCCTTACTGATTTCCACTTACCAAGAGCGCTTCACTCCCCTGCAATGGTGCCATAAAAGAGTATTGATAACCCACAAGTATAGGGGATCAATCGTAGTCCTTTTGATAAGTAAGAGTGTCGAACCCAACAAGGAGCAGAAGGAAATGACAAACGATTTTCAGCAAGGTAATTTCTGCAAGAACTAAAATTGTTGGTAGCAAGTAGTTTGATAATGAGATAATTTGTAACGGACAAGTAACTGTAAGGGTAAATAAAGTGCAGCAAGGTATCCCAATCCTTTTTGAAGCAAAGTACATCCTGTAACGGTCTCTTATTACAAGCAAAGCGTTCTTGAGGGAACACGGGAATTTCATCTAGTCACTTTCATGATGTTGGTTTGATTCACGTTTGCTACTTTGATAATTTGATATGTGGGTGGACCGGTGCTTGGGTGTTTTTCTTACTTGAACAAGCCTCCCACTTATGATTAACCCCTTCACAAGCATCCGCAACTATGAAAGAAGTATTAAGATAAAATCTAACCATAGCATCAAACGTATGGATCCAAATCGGTCCCTTACGAAATAGCGCATAAACTAGGGTTTAAGCTTCTATCACTCTAGCAACCCATCATCTAATTACTACTACACAATGCATTCCCTTAGGCACAGAGAGGTGAAGTGTCATGTAGTCGACGTTCACATAACACCACTAAGGGAATCACAACATACATATCATCAAAATATCGAATACATATCAAATTCACATGATTACTTGCAACATGACTTCTCCCGTGGCCTCAAGAACAAAGGTAACTACTCACAAATAATATTCACGCTCAAGATCAGAGGGATATTAAATAGCATAATGGATCTGAACATACAATCTTCCACCAAATAAATCATATAGCATCAACCACAAGATGTAATCAACACTACTAGTCACCCATAGGTACCAATCTGAGGTTCCGGTACAAAGATTGAACACAAGAGATGAACTAGGGTTTGAGATGAGATGGTGTTGTTGAAGATGTTGATGAAGATTGGGATCCCAAAGATGAGAAGGTTGTTGGTGATGATGATGGCTTCGATCTCCCCTGACGGAATCGCTCCGCCGGAGGGCAAAAGTGCTCCTGCCCAAGTTTTGCCTCGAGATGGCAGCGTTCCATCTCGAAAGTACTCTCCTTATTGTTTCTAGGTCAAAAGACCTTATGTACCAGAAGATGGGCACCGGAGGTGGGGCTGGGCTGCCCACCACCCACCAGGGTGTGCCTGGGGGACCTGGCGCGCCCTGGTGCCTTGTTGGCATCGGGCATCCCCCGTCTAGTATTTATTTTCTCCATTATTTATTATATATTCCAAAATAATTCTCCATAAAATTTCAACTCATTTGGAGATGTGCAGAATAGGTATCTCTGACATAGCTTTTTTAGGTCCAGAATTCCAGTTCCCGGTATTCTTCCTCTTTGTGTAAACCTTGCATTTTATGAGAGAAAAGGCATTATAATTACTCCATAAAGTGTTATTATGCATAAAAACATTATAAATAACAGTAGGAAAACATGATGCAAAATGGACGTATAAGCCATCACCACCAACTCTCTCCCCTCTATGCAGTGGTGTAACACCTCTTATCCCCACTGTAATCTCTAGTTAAACATGGCGCTTAATGCTATATATTAATTCCAAATGATGTATGACCATCCTATGATGTTTGAGTTGATTCGTTTTGTCCTATGGGGTGATTGATGATCGTGATTGGTTTGAGTTGTATGTTTTATTTTGGTGTTGTCCTATGGTGCCCTCCTTGTCGCGCAAGCGTTAGGGGTTCCCGCTGTAGGGTGTTGCAATACGTTCATAATTCACTTATAGTGGGTGGCGAGAGTGAAAAAATCTTATACCCGAGTAAGGGGGCTGTTGCGTATGGGAGTAAAGAGGACTTGTTACTTAAGGCTATGGTTGGGTTTTACCTTAATGATCTTTAGTAGTTGCGGATGCTAGCTAGAGTTCCAATCATAAGTGCATATGATCCAAGTACGGAAAGTATGTTAGCTCATGCCTCTCCCTCATATCAAATTGCAATAATGATTACCAGTCTAGTTATCGTTTGCCTACGGACAAAATGCTTCTCTTGTGTTATAAAAATCTTTCTACTAAACAATTAACTTTTTTATATTACAAAGTACTCCTAGTTTTATTCTTGCAAAGTAGTTCTAGCATCACATCTAAAAAATAGTTTCATACTTTTTCTAGGTAAAGCGAATCTTAAGTGTGTGTAGAGTGTATAGGTGGTTGATAGAACTTGAAGGGAATATAAATCCTACCTTTTGCTCCTTGTTGTGTTCGACACTCTTATTTATCGAAAAAGCTACAATTGACCCCCTATACTTGTGGGTTATCAAGACCTTTTTCTGGCGCCGTTGCCAGGAAGCAATAGCGTGGGGTGAATATTCTCGTGTGTGCCTGTTTGCTTTATCACTAAGTAATTTTTAATTTCTAAGTTGTTTTATATTTTATTTATGGATATGGAACACGAAATACCAAAAAAATAGTTATACTTTCTACTCATGGAGATGGGGAACCTCCTAAAACCCTCGATGCTCGTTATGTGGAAAATATTAAACACTACTTTGATAATCCTGAGAAAACCCCATTCAACTTGATAATGGGAGAAATGTTGAATCAATGTGAATACTTTAGGGATTATCATTTGACTCAAAAAGGGAAACTCTTATGGGATCAAATTGCTATGTTGCATTGGTATGCTTGGGATCTATGCTTGAGATATGATTATACTTGTTGCTCTAGAATGAAGGCTCCACACCTTACCTTTTCATGTGAATTTAATGATAATGAAACCTTGGCTTCTTATGCTAATGGTATATATGATTATTATGATGTGGAACAAATAGAAGAACTCGTTGCTTTCAGGGGTGCTTATGAAATTGAATCTTTGTTTGAAAAGTGTGAAATTTTGATGATGCTGTTACAGACCAGAAAATTATGTTATACTTAAATATTTCTATGAGAATTATGAATACAATGCCAATATTGATGCATTTATTGAGAAAGTCCCCGCTATCTAAGAAGAGACTAATATTTTGCAGGAAACTATGGAAGAGGAAATCGATGAAACTGTGAGCTCATTGGATGACAAAGATGAGGATGAGAGCGAAGAACAAAAGGAGGAAGAGCAGATTAGTTACCTGTGCCAACCTTCTAATGAGAGAAACTCTTCAACTCGTACATTGTTTAATTTCCCTTCGTGCTTACCAAAGGATGGATGCTATGATGATTGCTATGATCCCTTGGATTCATTTGAAATATCCCTTTTTGATGAAATTGATGCTTGCTATGCTTGTGGACAAGATGCCAATTTGAATTATGCTTATGTAGATGAACTTGATATAGTTCCTTATGTTAAGAATGAAATTGTCACTATTGCACCCACACATGATAGTCACATTATCTTTTTGAATTCTCCCAACTAGACTATATCGGAGAAGTTTGCATTTATTAAGGATTATATTGATGGGGTGTGTTTTACCATTACACATGATGATTTTGATAAATATAATATGCATGTGCTTGCTGCTCCTACTTGCAATTATTATGAGACTGGAACCACATTGTCGGGGAAGCTGATCCGTGAACACCTATGGGGACCGGCGGACCGGGCCCCTTTCGGTTCGGCGGGGGGCGGAGACCGCACGAAGAGCGGATCAAGGCGAAACACACGAGCGGTTTACTCAGCTTCGGAGCTCTCCGGAGAGATAATACTCCTACTACTGCTTGTCTGATTGTATTGAGTTCTTGCTCAGGAGCGCTGAGTGCTACAGTACACTCGAGCTGCTAACGAGACCGAGCGTGAGTGTTTTCTGGTTTCGAACCCCCCCCCCCTCAATGTTGCGCATGGGCCTCCTTTTATATGCTCAAGGGGTCACCGACAGGTGGCAACGTAGACAAGGGTAAAACTGGAAAAAGAGGGGTGGTTGGTACAGCTACCTGCATAGTACATCCTACCTAACCCTGACGGCAGGGGACAAGGGCATTAAATGCCCGTCTGCGTGGCCCAAACAGTGCAGAAAAGGACTGTCAGGGACGCCACCGCTCGCCATGATGGCAATCTTGTCAGCGTCGCATGCCACCGCGCACCGCTGGCTGCACAGCCTCTCGCCACGCGCACCTGGAAAGGCCCCCAGGGTGACACGTTGGTAGATGTGCTGGAGTGCGGGTACAGAGTGGTTGCCTGCCGCGGCCGTTGTCTTGCCACGCCCGGAAGCTTGTCGCTCACGGGCCTTGCCGGGACGCGTGGCGCATCGTGGCAAGTTCCTTGAGATGCCTTGGTTGGCCTTCCCGGCAAGCTCCTCTTGCCGGGGCCTTGTCTCCTTGACTTGAATACTTTGTTCTTAAATGGCTCCAAAAAGAACCACGGAGGACCTTGGCGGTCACCCGGCAAGCCTTGCCGCAGGGTGCTGCAACTGCCCGTGCACAAGTTCGGGATACTAGGGTACCCCTACTCTAGTACACCGACAGGAGCCCCCGAGCCTGGGCCACACACGGTGCCGAGCGCTGTTGGGCCAGGCCCAAAACAGGGCACGGGCACGCGCGGCCTGGGTCACGCCGTATCTTACTCCGTATCCACCGCGCCCTCCCCCAACGGCACGCGTCGAATGCGGCGTCGTGGGAGAGATCGTGGGTGGTTTCTTTATTCGGAAGGACGAAACGTCCGCCCCCTCCCTCTTTATAAGCAGGGGAAACAGGGGCCGTTCGCCCATCTCGCCGGTTGTTACTCCAATTTCACAAATCTCCGCCACTCCCCCTTCTTCCCGAAGCTGAAAGAGAGCAGCGCTCCGCCCCCCATCGCCACCAGCACCACCAACACCGTCGATCTCCCCCACCGCCTCCGCCATGGCTCCGAAAGCCGACAAGGGGAAGGGCGTGAAGTCGGCCGAGGCGCAGCGGCTCGCGGTGCTGCGAAAGGAGCGGGCCATCTTCCCCCCTCAGCTTGACGCAAAGGAGCCGAGGGAGTACTACTATCTCTTCTGGTCGACGGAGACGCGAGCGCATCCGCGCACGAAGGTACTCCCGGCTACCGCTCCGAGACTGGCTCCGAACGGGTACCCCTCCGATGAGCACCTCCAACCCAGCGCCAAGCTCTGCTTGTTCTTCAAAGGCGTGACGACGACCCTCCAGCGACTCCGGGAGAAGATCCCAAAGCAGCTGGCCAACGAGTCGCGCAAGATCTGCGCAGGAGCTCTCCAGAAGGTGCTGATGAAGGTGGCCTTCCGCAACCCAGACCTCAACTTCACCAACGTCCTCAAGTCCCTGCCGCCGGATGCTGATCTGGAAGCGCTCAAGGCCCTTCTCGCACCCATTGTGGACAAGGTGAGCGGGATCAAGAGGGTTGAGGGCGATCGCGTAGATTAGGCCACCCGTTTTCTCTTTCTCTTTGTCGCTGCTGGTCATGTCACGAGAACAATCTATTAGAGCTGCGACAAGCTATCTTGTAATATAACTCTATTTTGGGTAGAGATTGCTATGTTATTTCCTTTACTTGATTCCTTCCTTTGTATGTTTTTGCCCTACGCTTTTAGGGAACTTGTCGGCGCAGGCACCTGAGCCGCGAGCGCTGAGTGCGGGACGTCAGCAGCCTGCTGGCGGTGCTGCTACCGGCAAGAAACCTTGTCGCAACTAGTCGCAACTCACTTAAGTTGTTGAGCGGACTCGAAACAAAGTAAGGGAGCAACTAGCTACGAGTTGGTTCCTCCGTGCACAGGTTTTCCATACAAAGTACGGTCGTTCGAGGAAGATAACTTAAAAATTTAAAAACTGATTGCTCAAACTTTGGCAACTTAGCTTTTCTGTCACTTGCTTTCCGGTAAGGCGAAAACTTGCTTGAACAATGCCTGGTCCACACCATTATCTTCTCCTTTCCCCCTGGCAAACTTGTGTGCGAGGGAACCTTCCTTTCCTTTTTGAGAGAAAGAAAGAAGAGAAAATAAAGATATGGAGCCTTATGGCTCGTTATTGCTTACCGGGGGTAGGCGCTGCACAAAATGTCAGATAACGCATGCAAAGATAGTAGAAAGCATGAAATTGACAAGATGTGCGGAGCACATGAGCTTTACCTATGCACGGGGTCTGCGCCCGGCTTTGTACAAAGGATTACATGCAACATCGGCAAGACTTGTACAAAAGGTGGTTGCCGGAACAGGTTCCGGCAATCGCGCCTTACGGGTAAAACTTACGAAGATGCTCAATGTTCCAGGAGTTGCTCACCAGAATGCCATCTTCGGTCTCAAGGCGGACAGCGCCTGGCCTAGTGACTCGTTTCACCCGGTAAGGGCCTTCCCACTTCGGCGTCAACTTGTTGGAATTCTTGGTGGACTGAACACGCCGAAGAACAAGGTCGCCTTCCTCGAAACTTCTGGCATTAACTCTATGGCTATGGTAGCGGCGCAAAGCTTGCTGGTATCGAGCAGCTCGTACAGCAGCCTGAAGACGGTCTTCCTCAAGGAGCAGCGCGTCATCTTGTCGTAGCTGCTCTTGCTCAAGCTCATCATAAGCGAGCACTCGAGGTGACCCGTATACGAGTTCCGTGGGGAGAACTGCCTCTGCTCCATAGACTAGAGCGAAAGGTGTCTGGCCAGTGGCTCGATTTGGTGTCATCCTGATTGGCCAAAGAACCACCGGCAGCTCCTCGATCCAGTTCTTTCCGCACTTGCACAGCCTGTCGAAAGTCCTGGTCTTGAGCCCGTGCAGCACTTCATCATTTGCCCTCTCCGCTTGACCGTTGCTTCTTGGATGAGCAACAGAAGCGAAGCAGACCTTGGCGCCAAGATCTTGGACGTACTGCATGAAGGTGCGGCTCATGAATTGCGTGCCGTTGTCGGTGATGATCCTGTTAGGGATCCCGAAACAGCAAACAATCGACCTAAAGAACTTGACTGCTGACTGTGATGTCACCTTCCTCACTGGTTCCACTTCCGGCCATTTTGTGAACTTGTCGATTGCAACGTACAAGTACTCAAAGCCCTCGACTGCTCGGGGAAAGGGGCCAAGGATGTCGAGCCCCCAGACCGAAAATGGCCAGGATAAAGGGATCGTCTGGAGAGCTTGAGCTGGCTGGTGTATCTGCTTGGAATGGAACCGGCACGCTTCACACTTGGTTACTTGTGCAGTTGCATCCTGGAGGGCTGTCGGCCAAAAGAAACCTTGCCGGAACAATTTGCCGGCAAGTGCTCTTGTGCCAATGTGGTGACCACATATGCCTCCATGTATCTCTGCCAACAGCTTTTGTCCGTCTTCCCGGCGAATACACTTCAATTTCACACCGTTGAGTCTTCTTCTGTACAGTGTGTTGTCGACAAACTGGTACATACTTGGCTGCCGGGCTACTCTTTCCGCTTCTTCTTGCTCTTCGGGAAGTTCTCCTGTTTGAAGAAAATGGACAATCTGATGTGCCCATGCTGGAGCTTGTGGCTCGACAACAAGGACTAAAGGCACATCTGCTGCTGTGGGAACATCCGCTTCTATGGCGAGAACTTGTGGCTCTGCTGGAGCTTGATGTTCCCCGGCAAGCTTGCCGGAGCAAAACTTGTTGGGAGCGTCTGCTTCAACGGAACAAGCCCTAGGGCTCGCCGGAGCAGACTGCTCCTCAGCACCCTTGGCGTTGATTTTGACGACCTTCTTGGCAGCGGCTTCGGGGAGCTCTGCCGGAAAATAGTCACCAGAAATCAACTTCCTCTTCTTGCTCTGTTCAGTTGATGGCGTTACGGATGGTTGAGTCAGCTTGAGCACAAAGATCCCTGGTTCCACAGGTAACTTAAGTGCAGCGCACTTCGACAGGCCATCGGCAATGTCATTCTGAGCTCTTGGAACATGTTCCATCTGCAGGCCATCAAAGTGCTCTTCTAGCTTTCTCACTTCATCAACGTAAGCTTCCATCAATGGACTCTGATAATTCTTGTTCACTTGGCGGACGACAAGCTGTGAGTCACCCCTGACAATGAGCTTCTTGATCCCAGGGTCTGCTGCGATCCTGAGACCGGCAAGCAAACCTTCATACTCTGCAGTATTGTTCGTTGCTTGCTCCTTGGGAAAGTGCATCTGGACTACGTACTTGAGGTGCTCTCCGGTGGGTGCAACAAGTAGCACGCCCGCACCGGCTCCTTGCAGCGAGAAGGCACCATCAAAGTACATCATCCACTCTTTGCTTGTTTCCTTGACGGGGATGCTCGTCTCTGGAATTTCTTCATCTTGTGTTGGCATCCATTCTGCTATGAACTCTGCCAATGCTCTGCTTTGGATAGTTGAAGTGCTCTCAAACTTGAGGCCAAAGCTTGACAGTTCCAGTGCCCACTCGACAATCCTGCCTGTTGCTTCTGGATTTTGTAGTATCCTCTTCAGCGGAAAACGAGTGACGACGGTGATCTCATGTGCTTGGAAGTAATGGCGCAGCTTTCTCGAGGCCATGAGAAGGTCGAAAAACAATTTCTGCACACCAAAGTACCTTGATCTAGCCTCCTACAGAAGGGAACTGACAAAATAAACTGGGCGCTGCACCATCCTTTTCTGCATCTTGTCACGCTCCTGCGAGATCCATCTTTGTCGGGACCAGAGCTTGCCGGTGAAGTCCCCTGCTTGTCGCTGGATGCATCTGCCGTGGTTGCTAGCTCATCATCCGCTTCCCTCTCTGCTACTAACGTAGCACTAACCACTTGATTGGTTGCCGCTATATATAGCAGCAACTTCTCTTGTGGCTTAGGTGCGACAAGTGTTGGAGTGGAGGACATGTATCTCTTTAAGTCCTGCAGCGCAGCCTCCGCCTCCGGAGTCCATTTCATTGGACCTGCCTTTTTCAATATTTTGAAAAATGGCAGGGCGCGCTCAGCAGATCTGGAGATAAACCTGCTGAGAGAAGCCACACAACCGGCAAGTCTTCGTACATCCTTGACGCACTTTGGTGCTTCAATCTGCTCAATGGCCTTGATCTTGTCGGGATTGGCTTCAATTCCCCGCTGGGACACGAAGAACCCGAGAAGCTTGCCGGAAGGGACTCCAAACACGCACTTCTCGGGGTTAAGCTTGAGGTTGATCTTGCGCAGATTTGCAAAGGTTTCATCTAAATCTTGAATCAGAGTTGCCTTGTCCTTGCTCTTGACCACTATGTCATCCATGTAGGCTTCCACATTTCTGTGCATTTGTGGCTCAAAAGCGTCATGAACTACCCTTGCAAATGTTGAACCAGCATTCTTTAAACCGAAGGGCATCCGTACAAAACAGTATGTGCCACATGGGGTGATGAATGCGGTCTTCTCCTCATCCTCTTCTGCCATGAAGATCTGATGGTATCCTGAGTATGCATCAAGAAATGAAAGCAAGTCACATCCGGCCGTGGAGTCAACAATCTGGTCGATGCGCGGCAAGGGAAATGGGTCTTTGGGACAAGCTTTATTAACATCGGTAAAGTCGATACAAAGCCTCCATTTCCCGTTTGCCTTACGCACGACTACAGGATTGGCCAACCACGTAGGATGGAGCACTCCTCTGACAAGGCCTGCTGCTTCCAATTTCTTGACTTCTTCTGCAATGAATTCTTGGCGTTCCACTGCCTGTTTCCTGACTTTCTGCTTAACGGGCCGCGCATGAGGACAGACGGCAAGATGGTGCTCGATTACTCTCCTGGGAACACCGGGGATGTCAGATGGTTGCCACGCAAATACGTCGACATTCGCCCGCAGGAAAGCAACGAGCGCGCTTTCCTATTTAGGGTCGAGAGTGGCACTGATAGTGAAGGTACCACCAGTGCCATCCTCCTTGGCGGACACCTTCTTGGTCTCTGGTGGAGCTGCCATTGTCTTCTTACACTTGCCGGTGGAGCTCGATGGTGCGTCCTCGACGGTAGTGCAGCACTCCGAAGGGGTGCGCTTGCCGGAGTGGGCATCAGAACTCTTGCCGGACTTGGTCTTCTTCTTCGCCCCGGGAGCTTCAGCGGCAAGTGACTTGCGATCTGTTGCGGCTGCTGCTTCACGGTAGATCTTGTCGGCGCAGATAAGAACATCCTTCTTGTCGCCAGGGACAGAGATGACACTTATTGGGCCTGGCATTTTCAGCATGTTGTATGCATAGTGAGAGGCTGCCATGAGCTTGGCGAGTGCTGGACGGCCAAGTATCCCATTGTAAGGCAATGGAAAGTCAGCAACGTCATAAGTGACCCTCTCAGTCCTGAAGTTCAACTCGCTGCCAAATGTTACCGGCAATGTGATCTTTCCCTTCGGCTTGCTCCTTCCCGGATTGATACCTTGGAATGTGCCAGTCTCTTCGAGCTCGCTATCAGGGATCTGGAGTTTCAGGAGATCAGCTTCAAGCCGGCCCCGCCGTCAACTAGCATCTTAGTGGCCTTGAGGTTGCGGATAGTTGGTGAAACCAACATCGGCAAGCACCCGACCGCAGTTATGCGATCAGGGTGGTCCTCAATATCAAAGATGATAGGCGTGCCGGACCATTTCAGAGGCTTGCGTGACTCGATGGGTGGTTCTGTTGCATTGACTTCCCGCACCCACTGCTTGAGCTGGCGGTGTGAAGTATGCAGAGAAGCACCACCGTCAACGCACAGGACCTCTGTGGCTTTCTGGAACTCCTGCTCATCGGTCTCGTCATCATCCATATCTTCATCGTCGTCGTCATCTTCATCCTTGTCGCGGCCGCGGGGAGGTCTGTCTCCTTGCCGCTGCTTGGCCTTGCCGCGGCGTCCTCCCCGGCCGGGGCGTTTCTTACCAGCTCCTCCAGCACCTTCCTGGGTTTTCTCCTTGTCGCGTCGCTCGTATTCAGCCTTTTGCTGCTCGACAAGCTGCTCGACCTTCTTGCAGCTCTGAAGGTCATGGCCCTTGGTGCGGTGGATCTTGCAGTACTGCTTGTTGGTGCCGTCCTGCTTGTCGGCGACCGCCACAGCCTGGTGGTTCGTGCCCGCGACAATCTCTTTGCCGGAGCTACCAGCTTTGGCTTTCTTGCCGGACTGCTCAACGACTAGCACTCTTTGCCTTTCTTCTTCCTGTTGTTCCGCCGGTTTTTCCTTGCCGGGGCAGTCTCCTTGCTATCAGATCCTCCTGCTCCTGTATTCTCTCCGGGGAGTTTCCTCCCTTCCTCAGCGCGTGCACACTTGTCGGCCAGGGCATATAGCTCACTGACGTCTCTGATCTTGCACATCGCCATCTCCTCCCGCATCCTGCGGTTCCGCGTGTTCTGATGGAACGCGCTGATTACCGCAGCAGGGTGGACATCTGGGATGTTGTGCTGTACACGGCTGAATCTCTAAATGTACTTGCGCAGGGGCTCTCCTTCCTTCTGGGCGAGTAGATGAAGATCGCTCTCTTGGCCATGGGGCTTGTGGCCGCCTGTAAAGGCGCCGACAAACTGATGGCATAGGTCTGCCCAGGAGGATATGGAGTTGTCCGGCAAGTGCATGAGCCAGGATCTGACATTGGGCTTGAGCACCAGCGGGAAGTAGTTGGCAAGGATCTTGTCGTCCCGTCCCCCGGCAGCGGTGTAGATGCTGAGGAACTCCGACGGATGCGATTTGCCGTCGTACTTCTCTGGCACGTCTGGCTTGAAATTCTTCGTGCTGGGCCACTGGACTTGCCGCAGCTTACGAGTGAACGCAGGGCAACCTACCGCGTACGGCAAGTCGCCTGGTTCCCCTGGCGCATGCATGTCGACAGAGGGCCCAGCGTGCTGGTCTGATTGATGTCGCGCTTCTCTTTGGCGCTCGATGCGAGTACGAGCGTCTTCTTGTTGTCGTTCGTGAAGAACTTGGCGCTGATCGCGGCGAGCTCGTGGATCCGATGATGCGGTGGAGTCGCTGTCGAGGTGGATCCGGCGAGTCGGCGATCTTGGCCTTTGGAGTGGAGAGCGCATGGTGGTTGCACCCCCACCAGTTTCGTCGCCGTCGGCTCGTGCCTGGCGGTCCTGCCGCGGTAGCGACGTGCTCGGCTGCCGCGGAGTGTCGCCGTTGGCGAAGCCGATGAGGCTCTGAATGGTGGCCCTCCATTGATCGATCTTGTCTTCCGCTGGAGGGTAATCCAGGAGCAGTTGAGCTCGCGCCAAAGCTTCTGCTGGAGTGGTGGGAGGCAGTGGCGAACAATGCGAGGAACGGGATATGCTCGGACTCCTAACTATGTTAGAAGGAGCAGTATCTTGTCCAGGCGACCGTGCCTCGCTCGTGCCAGCACGTTGGCGTGCATGCTGGTCTTGAGCGCCCCGAAATCCACCAGCTCGATTTTGGTCCAACAAACGTATGGTACTGCGAATACCATGACGCTGTCGGTCCTGCGCCTCCTGAGATGGGCGCGGAACATGCACGGACGCCGAGGTCTGCGCAGCCTTGTCCTTGGACCTGGCAGCGTCGTGAGCTCCCTCGTCGATGTCCGTTCTTCCGCCGGCGTCTACCCTACCGCCCGATTGCTCCGGTGATGGTGGGATCGACGTGGACAGAACAGCTGTCGCCGAAGTCTTCTTCTTCGGTAGCATGTTGATGAAGAAGATGAAGATCTGGCTCGTGTGCACGCTGGATCAGGTTCACACAACCTCGACGCCCCCTACCTGGCGCGCCAAAGATGTCGGGGAAGCTGATCCATGAACACCTATGGGGACCGGCGGACCGGGCCCCTTTCGGTTCGGCGGGGGGCGGAGACCGCACGAAGAGCGGATCGAGGCAAAACACACGAGCGGTTTACCCAGCTTCGGAGCTCTCCGGAGAGATAATACTCCTACTGCTGCTTGTCTGATTGTATTGAGTTCTTGCTCAGGAGCGCTGAGTGCTACAGTACACTCGAGCTGCTAACGAGACCGAGCGTGAGTGTTTTCTGGTTTCGAACCCCCCCCCTCTATGTTGCGCATGGGCCTCCTTTTATATGCTCAAGGGGTCACCGACAGGTGGCAACGTAGACAAGGGTAAAAATGGAAAAAGAGGGGTGGTTGGTACAGCTACCTGCACAGTACATCCTACCTAACCCTGACGGCAGGGCATTAAATGTCCGTCTGCATCGCCCAAACAGTGCAGAAAAGGACCGTCAGGGACGCCACCGCTCGCCACAATGGCAATCTTGTCAGCGTCGCATGCCACCGCGCACCGCTGGCTGCACAGCCTCTCGCCACGCGTGCCTGGAAAGGCCCCCAGGGCGACACGTTGGTGGATGTGCTGGAGCGCGAGTGCAGAGTGGTTGCCTGCCGCGGCAAGCGCCTTGCCGCGGCCGTTGTCTTGCTGCGCCCGGAAGCTTGTCGCTCACTGGGCCTTGCCGGGACGCGTGGCGCATCGCGGCAAGTTCCTTGAGATGCCTTGGTTGGCCTTCCCGGCAAGCTCCTCTTGCCGGGGCCTTGTCTCCTTGACTTGAATACTTTGTTCTTGAATGGCTCCAAAAAGAACCATGGAGGACCTTAGCGGTCACCCGGCAAGCCTTGCCGCGGGGTGCTGCAACTGCCCGTGCACAAGTTCGGGATACTAGGGTACCCCTACTCTAGTACACCGACACACATCTCCGCCTCTCTATGTTTCCAATATGATAAAATTGCAAGAAACTGTTTGTGCTATGTATCGGCCTTTATTATGTGTGCATGAATTGTTCTTTTATGACATACCGATGCATAGGAAGAGAGTTAGACTTTGTTGTTACATGATAGATGTTGCTTCGTGCTCAATACTAAATTACAAATCATTGTTAATTAAAATAGGCTTTGATATACCTTAGGATCAGGATGGATCAATTACTTGAGCACTTTATGCCTAGCTTAATGGATTTAAAGGAAGCGCTGCCAGGGAGACAACCCGAAAGTTTTAGGGAGTCATTTATTTTTATTGTGTGCTTTTAAAAAGGGTTTAAAAACAAAAAATATAGAGGGGAACCTAAAACCTTTCAAAAAGGAAAGTGAAAGTAAGAAAGACGAGCACCGTTGAATAAGGGGAGCTCCTTGAACTTTGTTCATGCCCATGGAAACTTTGCAAACCTTGATTACGAAAACTTTTCAACCAAAATAATTACCCCCTTTACAAATCCATTGTATTATAAAAATAATGTGCCAAGATTTACCTTTAGGATGTTTAAATTGCTTGTTTGGTATGTGCGGTGCAAAAACAGAACTTTTGTTGTAGTGCATGGATTTACATTTTTTACTAGGACATGCACAAATTATGAATTTTTTACAAAGTACTGCTATGCAACTTTTTTTTCTCCTAATTTTCCGGAACTTGTGGAGTGACAGAAATATGGTCAATGTTCAGATTACTATAAATTGTTCTGTTTTTGTCAGATTCTATTTTTGTTGCAATGTTTGCTTTGTTTTGAAGAATCTATAGATTGTATTGGGGGGGGGGGTATAAGCCATGGTGAGGTTAGAATAAAGTGGATATAATGCAATAATAAATTGAATGGGTTTGCAATAGTACTTAAATTAGTGATTTGCATTATTATACTAATAGATCTCACGAAGGTTTTGTTAAGTTTTTTGTGGATGAAGTGTTCGAAGATCGAAGAGGCCTCGATATGAGGAGAAGGAGGAGAGGCAAGAGTTCAAGCTTGGGGATGCCCAAGGCACACCAAGTAAATATTCAAGGAGACTTAAGCATCTAAGCTTGGGGATGCCCTGGAAGGCATCCCATCTTTCTTCAACAAGTATCAGTATGTTTCGGTTTTTGTTTTGTTCACATGGTGCATAAATTCTTGGAGTGTCTTTTGAGTATGGCTTTATAGAATGCTTCATGGGCTTCACTTATATCATTTTAAGTTTGGATGGTTGTTTCTCTACATAGGAAAACCGTCATTTGTAGAATGCTCTTTTGCTTCACTTATATTTATTAGAGCCTGGTCTTTTGTAGAAACAACTAAACCCTCTTGCTTCACTTATATCTATTTAGAGAGTCAATAGGAATTGGTCATTCACATGGTTAGTCGTAAAATCCTACATAAAACTTATAAATCACTAAATATGATATGTTTGATTCCTTGCAATAGTTTTGCGATATAGAGATGCTAATATGTGGGAGGTACTAGTGAATGATTGTGGTTTAGTATGAATATTAGTGTTAAGATTTGTGGTTCCTGAAACATGCAGGTATAGTCTTTCGTTGTGTTAAGAAGTTGGAGCATGATTTATTATTAATTGTCTTCCTTTGCATGGAGGTCGGGGGCGCGCGATGGTTAACTCCTACCAACCTCCCCCTTAGGGGCATGCTAGTAGTACTTTGCTTCAAGGGCTAATAAACTTTCGCAATAAGTATGTGAGTTCTTTATGACTAATGTGAGTCCATGAATTATATGCACTCTCACCTTTCCGCAATTTGCTAGCCTCTACGGTACCATGCATTGACCTTTCTCACCTTGAGAGTTGGTCCAAAGTTCACCGGTGCATCCAAACCCTGTGATATGATACACTCTATCACACATAAGCCTCATTATATCTTCCTCAAAACAGCCACCATACCTACCTATTATGGCATTTCCATAGCCATTCCGAGATATATTGCCATGCAACTTTCATCATCATCATATACATGACTCTAGCATTCATTGTCATATTGCTTTGCATGATTGTAAGATAGCTAGCATGATATTTCCATGGATTGTCTGTTTTTATATCTTTGCTATGCTAGATCATTGCACATCCTCATACACTGCTAGAGGCATTCATATAGAGTCATACTTTTGGGAAAGTATCGAGTTGTAATTTTTGAGTTGTAAGTAAATAGAAATGTGATGATCATCATTATTCATTATTAGAGCATGTAACAGTGAGGAAAGGATGATGGAGACTATGATTCCCCCCACAAGTCGGGATGAGGCTCAGGACAAAATAAAATAAATAAAAAAAGATGCCAAAAAGAGCCCAACAAAAATACAAAAAAGGAAAAAAAAGAGAAAACATAAAAATGAGAGGGAAAGAGAGAAGGGGAATTGTTACTATCCTTTACCACACCTGTGCTTTAGAGTAGCACCATGTTTTTCATATAGAGAGAGTCTCCTATGTTGTCACTTTCATATGCTAGTCAGAATTTTTTATTATAGAACTTGGCTTGTATATTCCGATGATGGTCTTCCTCAAATGCCCGAGGTCTTCGAGCAAGCAAGTTGGATGGACACCCACTTAGTTTCATGCTGAGCTTTCATACACTTATAGCTCTTAGTGCATCCATTGCATGGTAATCCCTACTCCCCGCATTGATATAAATTGATGGGCATCTCCATAGCTCGTTGATTAGCAATGTCGATGTGAGACTTTCTTCCATTTTTTATTCTCCATATTAATCTCTACCACTCTATTCTATTCCACCCATAGTGCTATATCCATGGCTTGTGCTCATGTATTTCACGGAGGTTGAAAAAGCTGAAGCACGTTAAAAAGTATGAACCAATTGCTTGGCTGACACTGGGGTAGTACATGATAAATAATTTGTGTTAAGAAGATGGAGCATGACAAGGCTATATGATTTTGTAGGGATAACGTTCTTCAGCGTTGATATTTTGAAAGACATGATTGTTTGTTGGGATGCCTAAGTATTGATGTCTTTACATCAAATTATAGACTATTGCTTTGAATCACTCGTGCCTTAATATTCATGTCATGATTAGATTATATGATCAAGATTATGCCAGGTAGCATCCCGCATCAAAAATTAACTTTTTTATCATTTAGCTACTCGAAGACGAGCACGAATTAAGCTTGGGGATGCAGATATATCTCCGTCATGTCTATAATTTTCGATTGTTTCATGCGAATATTCTACAACTTTTATATACTTTTGGCAACATTTTATATTATTTTTGGGACTAACATATTGATCCAGTGCCCAGTGCCATTTCCTGTTTGTTGAATGTTTTTTGTTTCGCAGAATTTCCATATCAAACAAAGTCCAAACGAGATAAAAATTTATGGAGATTTATTTTGGAATATTGCCACTCTTGAGCTTGCGTTGGTTTTTCTCTTGAAGAGGAAAGGGTGAAGCAGCAAAGTAGAGATAAGTATTTCCCTCAGTTAGAGAACCAATGTATCAATCTAGTAGGAGGTACAAGCAAGTCCCCAATCTATGCACTTTCACAAACAATCAAACACTTTCACCCAACGCGATAAAGGGGTTGTCAATCCCTTCACGGTCAATTGCAAAGGTGAGATCTAATAGAGATAGGTAAAATAAAAAGTAACTAAATATTTTGGGTTTTTTTGGTTTATAGATCAGAAAATAAAAGAATGCAAAATAGTAGATCGGAAAGTAAATATGATGGAAAATAGACCTGCGTGCCATAGGTTTTAGTAGAGGCTTCTCTCATGAAGGCAAATAATACGGTGGGTGAACAAATTATTGTCGAGCAATTGATAGAAAAGCGCAAAGTTATGACGATATCCAAGGCAATGATTATGCATATAGGCATCACGTCCGTGTTAAGTAGACCGAAACGATTCTACATCTATACTATTACTCCACACATCGAACGAATCCTGCCTGCATCTAGAGTATTAAGTTCAAGAGAACCGAGTAACACATTAAGTAAGATGGCATGATGTAGAGGGATAAACTCAAGCAATATGATGAAAACCCCATCTTCTTATCCTTGATGGCAACAATACAAATACGTCCCTCGCTACCCCTACTTTGTCACCGGGTGAGGACACCGCAAGATTGAACCCAAAACTAAGCACCTCTCCCAACACAAGAAATACCAATCTAGTTGGCCAAACCAAACCAATAATTCAAAGAGAAGTAGAAAGATATCAAATCATGTATATAAGAATTCAGAGAAGATTCAAATAATATTCATAGATAATCTGATCATAAATCCATAATTGATGGGGTCTCGACAAACACACCACAAAAGAATATTACATCAGATAGAACTCCAAGAACATCGAGGAGAACATGGTATTGAAGATCAAAGAGAGAGAAGAAGCCATTTAGCTACTAGCTATGGACCCGTAGGTCTGAGGTAAACTACTCACGCTTCATCGGAAGGGTAATAGGGTTGATGTAGATGCCCTCCATGATCGAATCCCCCTCCGACTGGTCACCGTAAAAGGCCCCAAGATGGGATCTCACGGGAACAGAAGGTTGCGGCGATGGAAAAGTATTTTCGTGGCTCTCACTGAGGGTTTTGGAATATATGTGAATTTATAGGACAAAGAGGTAGGCCAGGGGGTCTCCGAGGGGGCCACAAGCCAGTGGGGTGCGCCCCTACGGCTTGTCGTCGCCTCGCGTTTCTTCTGATTTCAACTCCAAGTCTCGTAGGTGTCTTTTGGTCACGGAAAAATCATCGCAAAAGTTTTATTCCGTTTGGATTCCGTTTGATATTCCTTTTCTGCGAAACTCGAAAACAAGGGAAAAACAGAAACTGACACTGGGCTCTAGGTTAATAGGTTAGTCCCAAAAATAATATAAAATAGCATATTAATGCATATAAAACATCCAAAATATATAATATAATAGCATGGAACAATAAAAAATTATAGATACATTGGAGACGTATCAAGCATCCCCAAGCTTAGTTCCTGCTTGTCCTCGAATAGGTAAATGATAAAAACAGAATTTTTGATGTGGAATGCCACCTAACATATTTATCTATGTAATTTTCTTTATTTTGGCATGAATATTCAGATCCATAAGATTCAAACAAAAGTTTAATATTGACATAAAAACAATAATACTTCAAGCATACTAATAAAGCAATCATATCTTCTCAAAATAACATGACGAAAGGAAGTTATCCCTACAAAATCATATAGTCTGGCTATGCTCCATCTTCATCACACAAAGTATTAAATCATGCACAATCCCGATGACAAGCCAAGCAATTGTTTCATACTTTTAATGTTCTCAAACTTTTTCAACTTTCACGCAATACATGAGCGTGAGCCATGGATATAGCGCTATAGGTGGAATAGAATATGGTGATTGTGGAGAAGACAAAAAGAAGGAGATAGTCTCACATCAACTAGGCATATCAACGGGCTATGCCCCTCAATAGATATTCAATGTGAGTGAGTAGGGATTGCCATATGCAATAGATGCACTAGAGCTATAAGTGTATGAAAGCCCAAAAAGAAACTAAGTGGATGTGCATCCAACTCGCTTGCTCACGAAGACCTAGGGCAATTTGAGGGCGCCCATCATTGGAATATACAAGCCAAGTTCTTATAACGAAAAATTCCCACTAGTATATGAAAGTGACAACATAGGAGACTTCTCTATCATGAAGATCATGCTGCTACTTTGAAGCACAAGTGTGGAAAAAGGATAGTAACATTGCCCCTTCTCTCTTTTCTCTCATTTTTTTATTTTGGGCTCTTTGGCCTCTTTTTATTTTATTTTTTTATTTTTCGTTCAGAGTCTCACCCCGACTTGTGGGGGAACCATAGTCTTCATCATCCTTTCCTCACATGGGACAATGCTCTAGTAATGATGATTGTCGGTGTCAAAACCGACGGATCTCGGGTAGGGGGTCCCGAACTGTGCGTCTAGGGGGATGGTAACAGGAGACAAGGGACACGATGTTTTTACCCAGGTTTGGGCCCTCTCGATGGAGGTAAAACCCTACTCATGCTTGATTAATATTGATGATATGGGTAGTACAAGAGTTGATCTACCACGAGATCAGAGAGGCTAAACCCTAGAAGCTAGCCTATGGTATGATTGTTGTTCGTCCTACGGACTAAACCTCTCCGGTTTATATAGACCCTGGAAAAAACTAGAGGCAAGCTTACGGGACGAAACTCCTACGCCACGATGCGGAACCTTGGCGGAATCAATCTAGGGCTCCAGCGGAGCTGTTCTGCCGGGGAAACTTCCCTCCGGGAGGGGGAAATCATCACCATCGTCATCACCAACGATCCTCCCATCGGGAGGTGGGAAATCTCCATCAACATCTTCACCAGCACCATCTCCTCTCAAAACCCTAGTTCATCTCTTGTATCCAATCTTGTATCAAAACCACAAATTGGTACCTATGGGTTGCTAGTAGTGTTGATTACTCCTTGTAGTTGATGCTAATTGGTTTACTTGGTGGAAGATCATATGTTCAGATCCTTAATGCATATTATTACTCCTCTAATTATGAACATGAATATGCTTTGTGAGTAGTTTCGTTTCTTCCCGAGGACATGGGTGAAGTCTTGCTATTAGTAGTTATGTGAATTTGGTATTCGTTCGATATTTTGATGAGATGTATGTTGTCTTTCCTCTAGTGGTGTTATGTGAACGTTGACTACATGACACTTCACCATTATTTGGTCCTAGAGGAAGGCATTGTGAAGTAATAAGTAGATGATGGGTTGCTAGAGTGACAGAAGCTTAAACCCTAGTTTATGCGTTGCTTCGTAAGGGGTTGATTTGGATCCATATGTCTAATGCTGTGGTTAGGTTTACCTTAATACTTCTTTTGTAGTTGCAGATGCTTGCAATAGGGGTTAATCATAAGTGGGATGCTTGTCCAAGTAAGGGCAGTACCCAAGCACCAGTCCACCCACATATCAAATTATCAAAGTACCGAACGCGAATCATATGAGCGTGATGAAAACTAGCTTGACGATAATTCTCATGTGTCCTCGGGAGCTCTTTTCTCATTATAAGAAATTGTCCAGGCTTGTCCTTTGCTACAAAAAGGATTGGGCCACCTTGATGCACTTTATTTACTTTCATTGCTTGTTACTCGTTACAATTTATCTTATCACAAAACTATCTGTTACCTACAATTTCAGTGCTTGCAGAGAAAACCTTACTAAAAACCGTTTGTCATTTCCTTCTGCTCCTTGTTGGGTTCGACACTCTTACTTATCGAAAGGACTACGATAGATCCCCTATACTTGTGGGTCATCAATAGGCATCACGTCCACGACAAGTAGATCGACTCCTGCCTGCATCTACTACTATTACTCCACACATCGACCGCTATCCAGCATGCATCTAGAGTATTAAGTTCATAAGAATAGAGTAACACATTAAGCAAGATGACATGATGTAGAGGCATAAACTCAAGCAATATGATATAAACCCCATCTTTTTATCCACGATGGCAACAATACAATACGTGCCTTGTTGCCCCTGCTGTCACTGGGAAAGGACACCGCAAGATTGAACCTAAAGCTAAGCACTTCTCCCATTGCAAGAAAGATCAATCTAGTAGGCCAAACCAAACTGATAATTCGAAGAGACTTTCAAAGATAACCAATCATACATAAAAGAATTCAGAGGAGATTCAAATATTTCTCATAGATAAACTTGATCATAAACCCACAATTCATCGGATCTCGACAAACACACCGCAAAAAGAGTTACATCGAATAGATCTCCAAGAAGATCAAGGAGAACATTGTATTGAGATTCAAAGAGAGAGAAGAAGCCATCTAGATAATAACTATGGAGCCGAAGGTCCATGGTAAACTACTCACAACTCATCGGAGAGGCTATGGTGATGATGTAGAGGCCCTCCATGATCGATCCCCCCTCTGGCGGAGCGCCGGAAAAGGCTCCAAGATGGGATCTCATGGGTACAGAAGGTTTCGGCGGTGGAAATAGGGTTTCATGGTGCTCCTGGATGTTTTCAGGGTATGGAGGTATATATAGGTGAAGGAGGTCGGTCAGGGGAGCCACGAGGGGCCCACGGGGGTGGGAGGCGCGCCCACCCCCCTAGGGCGCGCCCTCCTGCCTCGTGGCCGCCTTGGATGCTTCTTGACATCCACTCCAAGTCTCCCGGATTGCGTTTATTCCAAAAAGATCACTCCCGAAGGTTTCATTCCGTTTGGACTCCGTTTGATATTCCTTTTCTTCGAAACACTGAAATAGGCAAAAAAACAGCAATTTGGGTTTGGCCTCCGGTTAGTAGGTTAGTCCCAAAAATGGTATGGAAGTGTAAAGTAAAGCCCATAAACATCCAAAATGGGTAATATAATAGCATGGAACAATCAAAAATTGTAGATACGTTGGAGACGTATCAGTCCATGAAGTCGCTCGTGCAATAGGTTAATGTAATTAAAAACTTAATTTATAATCAGTTCAAGTTGACAAACATTAACTTCTTGCCTAGAGATGAATTCATGCAGTGCTCTCAAAACCTAATGCTAATAAAGGTACATTTTGCAACTATGGCATAATATCACCAACATGAGCAAGACGTATTGGTCCAATATTTATTCGGACATTCATATAGTCCTGTGTTTCTTTGTTCTTGAAGTGAATGGATTTTCTCCTTTTTAAGTTATTTGTGGGATACTCCTAAAGTGAACGGATTTTCTCTTTTTTTGAGTTATTTTTTGGATACACAATGAAAACCATGGAGCAGCCATTTCTAACTATCTTTTTTTGCCAAATGATTTTTGTCCACCATACAGAATTAGCTGATGCATGCATGGGCATGATTTTGAGTTTTATGTGACCACGTGATGTGTCTACGTTGTTCTCTCACTGTTTCGTCTAGTCATTTTCCTTTTTCCCTGCTTGCATGCGTGCAAGTGTATGGCATTATCACACAATTTCTGAGATTTTTTTCTTGCACACTTGATTGATTCTTGCACTACAAAAAAAGACACATCCGTGACATTTTGGGTCGAACGGATTTTTTTCCTGTCATACATATGACACTTCTATGACGATAATTGTGACAAAACCCGGTATCATCATAGATGTGGTGGTGGGCTCCTACTTCTATGACAAAAAATCATGACAGAAAATGGGCTTTTCGTCCTGGGCGGGCCGTAGACGCATCTGCATGACATTCTTTGGGCCGTCCATGACGGAAAAAACCGTGGTAGAAGCGAGGGCGAGAAAAATTTCGGGGAGTTGGCTCTAACTGAACCCGAGCGAGGCTTTGGGCTCTAACTGAACCCGAGCGATTGCACTGCAGGCTACGCATTACTGAACCCGAGCGATCGATTCCTTCGCTACTGCTGCTAACTGAAGCCGACCGAT
>NC_041383.1:473681916-473726229 GCF_002162155.2 Triticum dicoccoides | reverse complement strand
ATGAACAGGACCCGTGGCGTTGCCTCTGGATGAACAAGACCCCGATCGATCGAGCCGGTTGGGGCTGGATGAACAGGACCCCGTGGAGGGCTGGATGAACAGGACGACCCCGTGGAGGGCTGGATGAATAGTAGATGGTGGAGGGGTGGATGAACAGTAGCCCATGGAGGGGTGGTTGAACAAGAGCCCGTGGAGAGGGGTGGTTGAACAGTAGCTGGTGGAGTAGCGCGCGGTGGAGGCTGGATGAATAGGAGCCCGTGGATGATCAGTCGCAGGTGGAGGCTGGAGGAGGTGGATGGTGGATGAACAATAGCCCGTGGAGGCTGGAGGAGGTCGACGGTGGAGATGAACAGTATCCCGTGGAGTCCCGTTTTGCGGTACACCACACCCCTCCCGATGAACAGGACCCCCGTTTCGACCGTAGCGCTCCAACACAAGTCCGTTTCGTCCGTTTTGCGGTACGCCACACCCCTCCCGATCAACATGACCCCCATTTTGACTGTAGGAGGTCTGTTTCCTCCGTTTTGCGGTACGCCACACCCCTCCCAATCAACAGGACTCCCGTTTCGACCATAGGAGGTTCGTTTCCTCTGTTTTGCGGTACGCCAGACCCCTCCCGATGAACAGGATCCCATTTCGAACGTGGTCGGTCGAACATAAGTCCGTTTCCTCCGTTCTGCGGTACGCCAGGCCTTGTTTCCATCACCTATTCCGTCCAAGCCCTCTCGATGAACACGTCCACGCATTCCATTCCGACCCAGCCGGTTGGCTCCCCATGAACACGACGATGACGCCGTTTCTCAGTTCCGACCCAGCCAATGTACACGAGCCCTGGCCATACGTATATATGCGCGAGTAGGCGTTCGAGACCCCGCCCGTATGTACACATATGTGGCCGTATTTTCTTTCTTGCACCCTGGCCGATGTACATACGTGTACATGCTATGTGCGCGCCTCTACTACGACACGTGCGCGCCTCTACTATGACACGTGCGTGCCTCTACATCCACCAGTATGTACGTACACGTTTGCGACCAGAATGACAACGCTACGTACGCTTCGACCAGGTGGGTCCCGACTGTCAGGCAATTCCTTGCGTGCGAAGATGTAGCTGGTGGGTCCCAGCAGACAGGGGGGCGAATTGTTTTTTTTGCCTGGACGCACTTCCTTGCGTGCGAAGGTGTAGCTGGTGGGTCCTAGCAGTCAGCTGGCGAAATGTTTTTTTTGCCCGGACGCACTTCCTTGCGTGCGAAGGTGTAGCTGGTAGGTCCCAGCAGTCAGGGGGGAAACATTTTTTTCATGAAATACGGTGGCCCGTCCGGTGGGTCCCCGCTGTCAGGTGGAGGAATAATTATTTTGCGCGTAATAAGGAGGCACTTCCTTGCGGCCGCTGTGGACCCAGCTGTCAGCCTATCCACGTACAGTACTCTTTCGATGGAAGTCGGTCGTTGACCACATTGACCACGCTGCGCCGAGAGCACCAGGGCGGTGGACAACGGCAAGGCCTAGGAAGGGGACCACGCGGAGCCGGGGAGGACGCCGTAGTGGATGCCCACGCGGAGAGGAGTACGACTGTACGAGGGTTTACTGGTTCGTCTTCCGTCGCCGAAGAAAAACAACAGGTGTGGGTCAGTAGAGGGATGGCTAGGCCAGCGATGGGAGTACGGTGGGGCGGTGAGGCCTGCACGGTAGCACAGCCGGCCGCGGGGAGGATGGAGCAGGCAGTCCCGCCGGCGCTTGTTTGAGCGGCTGGAGCATGAAGAGCAAAGATTGAAGAAGCACGACAGCCGTTGGATGGACATCCAACAGTCACTGCTCTCGTGTGTTGACTAAGGTGACAGGGCGTTGCATGTGTGAGGGAGTCCTGGATTAGGGGGTGTTTGGATGGCCGGACTCCCGGACTATGAAGATACAAGACTGAAGACTCCGTCCCGTGTCCGGATAAGGACTTTCCTTGGCGTGGAAGGCAAGCTTGGCGATACGATATGAAGATCTCCTCCCATTGTAACCGACTCTGTGTAACCCTAGCCCTCTCCGGTGTCTATATAAACCGGAGAGTTTTTAGTCCGTAGGACGAACAACAATCATACCATAGACTAGCTTCTAGGGTTTAGCCTCTCTGATCTCGTGGTAGATCAACTCTTGTAATACCCATACCATCAATATTAATCAAGCAGGAGTAGGGTTTTACCTCCACCGAGAGGGCCCGAACCTGGGTAAAAACATCGTGTCCCTTGTCTCCTGTTACCATCCGCCTAGACGCACAGTTCGGGACCCCCTACCCGAGATCCGCCGGTTTTGACACCGACATTGGTGCTTTCATTGAGAGTTCCTCTGTGTCGTCGCCTTTAGGCCTGATGGCTTCTTCGATCTTCAACCAAGACTCGGTCCAGGGTGAGACTTTTCCCCCCGGACAGATCTTTGTGTTCGGCGGCTTCGCACTACTGGCCAACTCGCTTGGCCACCTGGAGCAGACCGGAAGCTACGCCCCTGGCCATCAGGCCAGGTTTGGAAGCTTAAACTACACGGCCGACATTCACGGGGACTTGATCTCCGACGGATTCGAGCCACGACCGAGCGTGCCGCACTGTCTCGATGGGCATTATCTAGCTCTGCCGCCGGACAGCGCCCGAAGTGCCGCCCAGGTGTTCGTTCCGACCATTAGCTCGGAGCCGACTGCGCTAACCAGGGACGGACGGTTGGACGCCGCCCCAGGAGCCGCAATCTCTACGGCGATGGATCCGAATACCAGCCTAGTCCTTTGCATGGCTCGTGACCCCAAGGTGCCAGACTCCGTTCCGGACTCCGAATCTTCTGCACCCCTTCCGATTGAACCCGATTGGGCTCCGATCATGGAGTTCACCGCCGCGGACGTCTTTCAGCACTCGCCCTTTGGCGATATCCTGAATTCACTAAAGTCTCTCTCTTTGTCAGGAGAGCCCTGGCCGAACTATGTTCAGCATGGTTGGGATACGGATGGCGAAGAAATTCGAGGCCCACCCACCACCCACTTCGTAGCCACTGTCGACGATTTAACCGACATGCTCAACTTCGACTCCGAAGGCATCGACGGTATGGACGCCGATGAAGGAGACGACCAAGAACCAGCACCCATAGGGCACTGGAAAGCCACCTCATCATACGATGTATACATGGTGGACACACCCAAAAGGGATAACAACGAGGATCAAAAGGGCGCAAGCAGGGATCGTTCCCTCGAAAAACAATCAAAGCAGCGACGTAAGCGCCACGCAAAGCCCCACCTCGACAAAGACCCAGCCATAGAACAGGGGAACCAACGGAAGACGAACATGCCATTGAGCAACCGTCCAAACAGGACGGGCAATTCAAACAACCAATCCCCGGGAAAGATAATAGTCCGGACGACCTCACACCGGACAAATTGCTGGAACGTCAGAACCTCCACCAAAGGCTCAGCGCCACTACACATAGCCTGAAAAAGCAGAAGCGGAGGCTCAAAACAGTAGAAGATGCACTCGGGATCAGATGGAACAAAGTACTCAATACTGCACACAAGTACGGCAACAATCGTCACACAAAGAGCTATCTGAAGCGGAAACTACTATCGGAATTCGATGAAGAGGCCATAAAGCCCCCACAGTCGAAAAACAAGGAAGCCACCAGGTCGGATAGACGACCCAACGATCGACCTAAAGCAACAAAGGGTGCCGCACTCAATGCAGCGAGCGATCAGCCTAAGGATTCGCATCAAGCAACCGGCCCAACTAGATCCATCTATGGCCCAAGAAAGCAAGCTCCGGCGAGCAATGCAATGCAAAAAATATCTGAACATCGCGGCACACCTACATACAGGGGCGCCGCACATCCGTTATGTTTTATCGATGAGGTGCTGGATCACGAATTTCTAGCGGGGTTCAAGCCCGTAAACATAGAAGCATACGATAGAACAACAGACCCCAGAGTCTGGATAGAGGATTATATCCTCCACATACACATGGCCAGAGGAGATGACCTTCATGCCATCAAATACTTACCCCTCAAGCTCAAAGGGCCAGCCCGGTATTGGCTTAAAAGCCTTCCCTAAAACACCATGGGAAGTTGGGAAGCGCTCGAGGAGGCTTTCCGGGAAAATTTTCAAGGGACCTATGTCCGACCTCCGGATGCGGATGATCTGAGTCATATAACTCAGCAACCCGGAGAGTCAGCCCGGAAACTCTGGAACAGATTCCTTACTAAAAAGAATCAGATAGTCGACTGTCCGTACGCTGAGGCCCTAGCAGCTTTCAAACATAGCGTCTGAGACGAATGGCTCGCCAGACACCTCGGCCAAGAAAAGCCAAGAACGATGGACGCATTAACAAGCCTCATGACCCGCTTTTGCGCAGGAGAGGACAACTGGTTGGCCAGAAGCAGCACCAGCAACCCGAGTACATCCGAACCCAGAGATGGAAACGGGAAACCGCGTCGTAACAAAGAACATCGCCGAATCAAGGATAACAGCCCAACGAGCACGGCAGTCAACACCGGATTCAAAAGCTCTCGGCAAAATCAGAAAAAGCCGCCGCCCAAAGATGACATGGATGAGCTGTCCAACCTCAACAAAATCCTGGACAAAATATGTCAAATCCACAACACCCCCGGGAGACCTACAAACCATACCCACAGAGATTGTTGGGTTTTCAAGCAGTCCGGCAAACTCAATGCCGAACACAAGGGGCTCGACACACCAAGCGAGGATGAAGACGTACCCCACAAGCAGAACACCGGAGAACAAAAGAAGTTCCCCCAAGAATTCAAAACAGTAAATTCACTTCATATGACAAAAGGGCAAAACAGAACGGCGCTTATGAAGACACGTGCCGTACAGCCAGCCCCAGAGGAGCACCACCACTGGTTGTTACAACCAATCACCTTTGATCATCAGGATTACTCCAGAGGGGCCCAGAACGCAGGCTGGACTGCCTTGGTCTTGAATCCTGTTATTGACGGACTACAATTTACATGAGTCCTTATGGACGGCGGCAGTGACTTAAACCTGTTATATCAGGATACAATCCACAAACTAGGGGTAAACCCAGCGCTAATCCGCCGTGGCAAAACTTACTTTCGAGGAGCCACGCCGGGTCCAGATACCCAGAGTATGGGTTCCCTTTCGTTAGAAGTCACGTTCGGCTCACCTGACAACTTCCGAAGCGAAAAGCTAACCTTCCACATCGCCCCATTCATAAGTCGCTATCAAGCGCTACTGGGACGTGAAGCTTTCGCCCGCTTTAACGCAATACCGCATTATGCATCCCTTACACTTAAAATGCCCAGCCCACGAGGCATCATCTCATCACAGGGGAATGACAATTGACCCCCAAAGTACGGGTAAGGGTGCGGCCGCCTGGACAGCCGCACACTAATATAGCCCTACTATTCCGGACACGGCTAGACGAGTCCGGCATCAACACACATGGACTTAATAGCCGCATAGCCCTGTACAAGGGGCTCCGCGTGTTTACGCCAGGAGACAATGCGGCTCCCTTCTTGCTCCAACTATGTTTTGTTTATTCTAATATGGATTTCTCGCACGCTTATTTACTAAAGTTCCTCTTTTTCGCAGATGAACACCGTGCTACGCCCATCCAGGATATGGCACAACGGAGACACAGGCGCAGACATGCAGTAGGGACCCGTTCCAAGGATTCTTTTTAGATTAAGACCCTGCGTAAACCTTTTTTACTGCCTCTTGTTGAAAACATCCCCCGGTTTTCGCCATAATCGAGGAGGAGGCTGGCATTTTGGCATATGGCCATGCCAGAATTTTGCGTGTACCTGGACACCAGGGGCTTTTTTATCAAGGGCTCTGTTTCGGCCCGTCTTCATAAAGACCAAATACCTTAGGGAGTGTTCGGCATCGCGAGTTAGGCCTTATATGCATCAGCTCCGAATCATGTCTTTGGTCAAATGTTGGGTTTGCCCGACTCCTGTGTTTTGCTGCCATACGTTCCGTTATATCGGCTAACGCGGCACCAGGAGAACTACTGCGATTGTGCCCTGGTTTGGCCAGGCGAGCACCTCAGTAGAGAAAGTTGAAAACTGACTGTCATGATATAGCGAGAGACTGGTCAACCACTCGATGACTCTCGGAATCTCTAGGATTCCTCCGCATTAACAAAGGACCGCTTCCCGGTCAGGCACACACGCGCCCCGGATTCGGGAGAGCACGGTGCCTCCAGGGGCTATTGAGTAGCCCCAATGTCAAACTCCTATGGCTAAGTGAAAGTGATAAAGCATTATAGTCCGGTTGCCTCGTTCGCCGCGCTATCACCTCCTTTGTAGGACCAAGACGTTGGATTAAGTGTGAAAAGGCGCATTTTTTGCGAACACCCCCGCATTATATGCGTGGGGGCTGAAGCCAACGACTGCCATCTTTCAGGTTATATACACATATACATTAACGGCCGCACATGAGGTGTTATAATTCTTGCAAGCA
Organism: Triticum dicoccoides; assembly: GCF_002162155.2. Classification (NCBI taxonomy): domain Eukaryota; kingdom Viridiplantae; phylum Streptophyta; class Magnoliopsida; order Poales; family Poaceae; genus Triticum; species Triticum dicoccoides. The sequence continues at coordinate 473,719,769 of NC_041383.1, read as the reverse complement.
CAAGTATAAAAAGCTTTTATATTCTATCAAAATATTTCTTTTACAATAGCACCCGCTATTCGAACAAAACATCCTTCGAGCACTGCGCTTCTATTAAACAAGCGCCCGGAAGAACTTCCTCAAGGTAGTGCTTGGCAGACACCCGGCCTTCATCCGGATCCTGGGATGTGACAACACTGGCCTGCATATCCGCCCAGTATGTATTGACACGGGCAAGAGCCATTTGTGCACCCTCTATACACGCCGACCTCTTCATTGCATCGACATGCGGCACAGAACTAAGGAACTGCTACACCAATCCAAAATAACTTTTCGGCTCTGGCTCCCCCGGCCACAAATGACTCGCGACATACTTCATGGCGAGTCCGGATAACCTGTTCAGCTCCGCAAAGGCGGCCAAACGGTCGGGTACCGAAAGTGGACGCTCTGGCTTGTGGAATTGCGACCAAAACAGCTCTTCCAAATTATGGTCGCCTCGACCTCGGAAGTGTTCGGTTGTGTCCGCCGCACTTGCTGTCACGTCCAGATAAGTGTTTTCCGCACTCCACTGCCGGTCTAACGGAGCATACCTAGGATCCCCGAACTTCATCTGCAACATATAGGGCTTTCCAGCCGTGATATCTCTGGCCTAACGTAGCTCCTTCTTCATAGCTCTCATCGCTAGAGCGAGCATCCTTGGCCTCGGCAGTGATCTTCTCAAGGTCTTTCTGAGCCGCCCTTTCTTCTTGTTCGAGAAATTTACAGTGGTCGGCAGCATCCTTCAATTTTATAGCCATCTCGGCTATTGCCTTCTTACTCTGGCAGTGAGCATCATGTTCAGCTTTCAGCTCTTCAGCTGCCTTAACGGCAGCCGCATCACTTTTACTTGCTTGCTCCTTGGCTCAGGCAAGTTCCGCCCGAAGGTTCTCCACGGAAGCAACACTATCTGCAATAAGCATATATATTGTAAGAAACGAGCACCGAACTCCTCTTATCAGATATCTGTGGAGCATACCTTGTGCCTCATCTAGCCGCTTATTTACAAGCGCGATGACGGCATCTGCCACGTCCAGTTGCCGCTTTAACTCGGCAGATTCATCAGTCCGGCTAGCCACCGAACGCCTCGCCACCTTCATAAAAAGGTAACATTTTATAACTGGGGTTTTGATCCTATGTGCGCCATCACTCTTGACGACACACAGAGTCTCAGGGGCTACTATTTATACATGGCGCATTCTATGCGGCTCTACCGATAGGTACACCTTTTCACATACCTCAAAGCCTGTCAGTAAACTCCTGGCGGCCTCGTACAATCCGCTTTGTAATCCTTCCTATCACCGTGTTCATCAACATACGGTGTTCTTCTGAGACGGATGCACGCCCGAGCAGATCCCTCAACCTCTCCGACCGCGCACCAGAGGGCACCGGACTAGCCCGACGACCTCTTTCATGATCCAGACTTGGAGAAACCCGCCGGGACGACACCTCGGGGTTGCTTGCCTCGTAAGTCGGTGCAGCTAGAGGAGGCGTTTCGCTCTCTATCATCTCCGGACGGAGATCCCCTGAAGATGAGCTCTGTTGAGAAGGGTTGAGATCCGAACTGCAAGGTAATATTTCGGTTATCTTCCTCAAAAATAAAACAGGGATGCCACTAATTTTTGAGCCCCTCTCTTTACTTACGGCTCAGAGGAAAGCTGATCCCTTGGAAGGCGCAATGCGGCCGGGGCAGTCTCCGGCGCCAGATCCTCTGACAAAGATTTCTTCCCCGTTTCGAGGTCATCTCCTCCGGGTCTTCAGAGGCACTCCTTTTCTTTCCCAGGTTGGGGGAATTATCAATTCCTCCCTTCTTGACAGTCTCCTTCATGGAGGCGGTAGCTCCTTGGTTCCCCTCTTCGCCCTCTGCCGAAAGCATAATCTGCAGCATCCTGGTTAACACGGGAACTGGCGCGGTCTCGGGCAGGGGGGCTGGACACTTGATAAGCTTTGCCTTCGCTATCCACTCCTGTTTAAAGGATGGCTCTGTTAAAGGGCCGCTTTATGATGAAAATACCGATGGTGTGTCCGATTATGGGGCTACTTACCTTAACATCCTGGCGATTGCAGCTCAGACCTGCGTCCTCGGATAAGTCCGGACACCTTGCTTGTGGTCCGAAGAACAATTTGTACATCTCCATAGGCGTTGCGCTCATAAAATTTTGGAGGACTCGCGGTCCCTCCGGATTAAATTCCCACATGCGAAGAGGGCGACGTTTGCAGGGCAGCGTGTGGCGAATCAGCATAACTTGCGCCACTACGGTCAGGTTAATATCTCTTTCTAGGAGATCTCGAATGCGGTCCTGCAGTAGGGGCACGTCTTTGGACGGCCCCCAGATTTCATTGACCCATGACGCTCGCCGTGGTGGGGGACCCGAGCGAAAAGCAGGAGGCGCCACCCATGTGGTGCCCCTGGGGGCTGTGATATAAAACCAGTCCCGTTGCCATAAGCCAAACTCTTCTTGGAAAGTGCCCTCGGGCCATGGAGCGCCGGCTATCTTGCTTATGATAGCTCCTCCGCACTCGGCGTGCTGCCCCTCGATCATCTTCGGCTCTACTTTGAAGGTTTTAAGCCACAATCCAAAGTGAGGGGGTGATATGGAGGAAGGCTTCGCACACTACGATAAACGATGAAATTTGGAGGATGGACTCCGGAGCTAGGTCGTGAAATTCCAGCCCGTAATAGAACATCAGCCCCCTCACAAAGGGATCAATCGGGAAACCTAACCCCCGAAGGAAGTGAGATGTGAACACCACGCTCTCACCGGGCTGAGGAGAAGGAATGACTTGCCCTTGAGCAGGCAGCCTATGCGAGATTTCGCCGGTTAGATACCTGGCATCTCTCAGCTTTCACACGTCTTCTTCCGTAATGGAGGAAGGCACCCACCGGCCTTGAAGGTTGGAGCCGGACATCGTCGGAGGTTCGAAGCGCCTAAAACTAGAAACCTTGAGTGTTGGAACTCGAGGCGAGGGGCGGATTTGATTGGATTGAAAGAAGAGGGAATCGAGCCTTGGTCTCTTTATAAAGGAGTTGAATACCAAGAGCCCTCCCTGTAACCGTTTGGGACTCGCTTTCAATTAGAGAGTCATACCAAAAGGCGCGGTTGGGTTACCCACGCCCGTATTGATGAGAATCCCGGAATAAGGGGACACGATCTCTGCTTCGACAAGACATGCCAAGGAAACCGCCTCGCTAAACGCGCTGAGGTAGAACGGTAAAATGAATAAAGGCTTGGCCATGGCATGATGTCACGCCGCGGAATACGTCAGTAGATTAGATTTGTGTAAATATTATACTCTCTACGGTGGCATGAGGAACTTATTTTTGTAGAGCCAGACACTATCCTTGTGTTCAAACATCTTCTATGAAGTATTCGGAGGAGGAACCCGTCTTGCAATGCCAAAGACAATTTGCGCGCCGGACTCGTCGTCATTGAAGCCTGGTTCAGGGGCTACTGAGGGAGTCCTGGATTAGGGGGTGTCCTGATGGCCGGACTATGACCTTTGGCCGGACTCCCGGACTATGAAGATACAAGATTGAAGACTTCGTCCCGTGTCCGGATAAGGACTTTCCTTGGCGTGGAAGGAAAGCTTGGCGATACGATATGAAGATCTCCTCCTATTGTAACCGACTCTGTGTAACCCTAGCCCTCTCCGGTGTCTATATAAACCGGAGAGTTTTTAGTCCGTAGGATGAACAACAATCATACCATAGGCTAGCTTCTAGGGTTTAGCCTCTCTGATCTCGTGGTAGATCAACTCTTGTAATACCCATACCATCAATATTAATCAAGCAGGAGTAGGATTTTACCTCCACCGAGAGGGCCCGAACCTGGGTAAAAACATCGTGTCCCTTGTCTCCTGTTACCATCCGCCTAGACGCACAGTTCGGGACCCCCTACCCGAGATCCGCCGGTTTTGACACCGACAGTGTGCGTCAACCTTTTTTTTATGAAAGCATATGCATCAACCTATAGTAGGCGCACAAGTCAGCCTCAAATCTGTGGAAAACAGCAGACAACCCATCTGCCATTATTTCTAATAATGTATAGCCCATTTACTAATTCTTAAGAATTTTTTGGAGCCCATCTTCTTTTTGTTAGCATTACACCCCATATTGTGGCCACGGTTAAAAAGTACGAAATTTTGCATATTTTGGTGCGGTCAACTATTTTTAAGCCAGAAATATCAATTCACATTCAAACTATTTTGAAAAGTAATTTATATAAATATAAAATCCAAATAATTGTCCACGCATAAAAATCAATGGAATTTAAATTCTTGTAATGAAAAAAATTGAAACTAATTCCCGGTTTGATGTGTTTTAAAAATGTACAACCCATTTCCGGGAAAACCGAATGAAACTCTCCTCGTCTTGAAAGATTTGCAGCCCAGCAGGGCCGATAAAGCAAGTAGGCCTTGTTTGGGTATTTCTTTAAAAAAATAAAACTGGGCTAGCCATTTTCAGCAAGAAAAAAACACAATTCGGCTCATGATGTGGTAGACATAAATAAAACCCTGGCTAGATGGGCCATGGCCCCCGCACAGCCCCATTGTTACCCTGATCCGTCGCTAAAACTAGTATAAATAACAACTGCTTGTTCCTCACAAAAAAAACTGCGCCACCTGCTGGGTCCGTGGTGTCAACCGCTCGTAGTGTAATTCTCTCGCCCCAGATGTCCAACCATTAGGAGGAACCATATTTTTGGGCTTGTAATACAGAGGCACTTGCTTGCGTACTGCCATGACGCTGGTGGGTCCCTACTGTCATCCTCTCCACGTACAGTCATCTCCTTGTTCCTCTCAGTTGTTGACGACATTGACAACACAAGAGGGCGGCGCACCACGCATGGCGAGCAAACCAAGACCGCAAGGTGGAGGACAACGACGAGGCCTCGGATGAAACGAACAGGAGCCGTGGAAGATGTGTCGGTCCAGTCGCAGGCGGAGGGGAGTACGAGGGTTGACTGGTTCGGGTGCGGGTGCGTGTTGGGGCTGATGTAGCCGGAGAATAACAGGACGTGTGGGGGAATAGAGGGAGGGACTGTCCAACGTTGGAGGATACGTATGGTAGGGTGGCGGAGGCGCAGCCAGCCATGGGATGCGGGAGCAGGCAGAGCCGACGGGGTGGTTCGGTTTGGGCGGCTGGAGGAAGAAGACAAGAGATAGAAGATACATGACAGATGTTGGATGTCAATCCAACGGCTGGTAGGCAGAATTGTTTGTTGACTGGCTAGGCTATTTCCTCGCGGGTCCCAAATGTCAGAATCCAAATCTGTCATGGTCATGCAGCCTTTCCTATGAAAATTTTCAGCCCATTTGATTTGCTAGTTCGAAATAAGTTTGTGGGTGCTGGTGGGGGCTAATCACTTGGCTTCTGTAATGCACAGTGAGCTCAAGCAGCCGGCGAGAGTGATGTTATGTCCCTTGGTTGGGATTTGTTACAATATTTCACTCTAAATTAAACGAATGGCAAGCCATGCCTTGTTTCAAAGAAAATATAACAGTCACAACCGAGTTGAAAAGGGCAGGAACATCTAACTCCAGCTTACAAACTGTACAAAAGCATGAGGGTTAATTGTTCATCAGGTTTACAAAAAACACAGGTTGAAAAGGGCAACAACATCTAACTCAAGCACTGTTTTCTGCAATCACAGTCAAATGGATCGGTCAGGTCCATAGAATGAACATCCTGGGTCGTAAAATTACTGGATTATGACCACAATATGTTGTAAATAGAAGCCCGACACGTTCAGATGCTCTTTTGCCCACCTGAAACTCCTTTTTTTGCTCTTCCACATACCCATCCGTCAAAACCATGCTGCTGATAAACTTAAGCCTAATGGACAATAGTAACCTCACTTTCAGCAGGAAGAATGTGACAAATCTAGTGTTTGCACAGTTGGCTACATATCGTTCTAGCGTTATTGTCTTCAATCGAATCTCATGAGAAGTGACAAAATCCCGATGCTTACGAATCCAACGATTGGTTATAACTTTCTTACCCCGTCCTGTTGCCTAAATAGACATGAAGATTGAAAACAGTTAAGGTCTAAAAAAAGAGTGTCGAAAGAGCAACAGCTGAACGGTTAATTCTAGTACACTATATGTGGGCTTCCAATGTGCGTGTGAAATTATCACCTTTATATACAACTTCTCCGTACATGGAAAGCATTGCAGCAAGCCAATAATCTTGTTCAGATCAAAACTAATCATTTGGATATATAAGATCTTGATAGAATCCAGCACCATTGATAGGACATCCATGGAGAAACTCTTCATTGAGCATAGAACATAATATTAGCACAAAATGTGTACTCCAAGATGATATATAACTTATGGGCAGAAATTTAAAATGCAGCTTATGGTTACAAGTGTAGATGATAATATAAAGTACCTGAAGAACTATGGAGCCAAACTCCATACTGAAATGAGCACAGAGATCATGTATTACACCCAAGGTCTCCAGTTTAGGCGCAGAGAGGATGGTTATTTGCAACGGTGAATAACTAGAATCAAGGATCAACCTTTGAAGTGAAGGGGCATCTTGGATGATGAGCTGCCTTCCGTCAAAAGAAATTCCAATTCTTACAAGGTTAGGCGACTTTATTTGGAGACAACCGATTCTAACTATGAAAACAAGCACCAAGCACTCCAGGGCAGGGCAACTGGAGTGGATGATGCTGTGCAATGAGGCCTCCGATATACGAACCCGCACAAGTGAATGTTTCTTGAGAAATGGGAGTCGAAGGTTTAGAACCAAATTGTCTGGTAGGTAGCACAACGCAAAGGTGGCGGTGTGGAGAGAGGAGGAAAACCGCGAGATGGACATCGGTGCTGAGGGCACAAGTTCATGGTGTTCGGTATGCGGTATGTGATTTCCAGGGGAATAGTAGAACTCAAGAAGCTGTAGTTCTGTGAATTCAGGGGATTTCAGCCAGGCGTCCACCGTGCAGGGCATGGTATGCTTTCTAAGGTAGCATGAGGGGATGCAGAGGCTTTGAACGGAGCCCTGGTGGGAGGAGATGATGGCTCTGGGGATTTCAAAATCATTGAAGAGAGATAGCTGACGACAGTCGAGATTAAGGGGCACGACGCGCCATAGAGGGCGCCGCCGAATTGAGAGGACTTGGGTGCGGCAATAATCCTTGGTGGGGAGAAGCGAGATGATCTCCCCAAGGATAGCGTCCGGGAGAATGCTGATGCGGTCCACCCGAGATTCTACGGGTTCCTAGGATCCGGTGGGGGTGGGGTCACCGCTTCTCCCCGCGCTGTCGGGTGCGGGATCTACAATAGGCGTCGCCGCTGGCGGGAGCCTCATCTTCTTGGCGCTGGGATCAGCCAACTCCATTTTTCACGAGGGCGTCACGTCGCGCTCATGGATTTGAGCAGAGTAACGAATGACGAGCCTAGTTGTAGTGCGAGTGAAGAAGTAGGGGAGCTGAGGTTTTTTCTGTAGTAGTGAGGAAGAAGGGGAGCTGGGGTTTTCTATAGGAGTGAGGTGAGGAATTTGGGGGTACGAGTGGAGCGAGCTGACGTGAGGTGGGTGGGAGCGAGGAGGAAGAAGAGCACCCATGTGTTTTTGGGGGCGGTGTGCTGGGTGTGGGTAGCGCCTCTCATTCAGTAAATATAGGGCTTTTGAATTGATTTTACTATTTAATAGTGTGGATGGGCTGTTTTGTCTTGGGCCCAGAGAAACAATTACTACTAGTACAGTGGAGACACTCTACAGCTACCCAGAAAAACAATTACTACTAGTACAGTGGAGACACTCTACCGCTTCTGGCTCCTCCTAGGTCATTGAAACGTCTCCCTCTACTAAATGCCGTTATACTTTTGTTCACCGGCATGCGGTCCATGCAGCGCGCGGGCCCAAATGCCATCCACAAAATTAGAAGGCAGTACGCAGGCGGAGAGTCAACCCGGTCGTAGCGCGGCAGTAACAAGCCGTCGTATCACAAACCTCCCCCCCCCCGCAGTCTAAGTTTGACGGACGAAGCAACTATTAGTTCACTCTTCGCTGAATCCCCTTCTCCCTCACCGTCTTCAAGAAAGGCAACACTCGCATCTGCCACTGTTCTTCTCTCCCAACGAAGGGAAGGTAAGCGGATCCGTGATGTTGGTATATTTTCGTTCAGAGAAAAAAAAGAAATTTTGCAAAGCAGTAACCGATCCTCACTCTCTTTTTTGTTTCATTGTCATTGCGATTGTGTTTTCCTTTTAGTGGTCTCCTAGTATTCGTCAGTTTCATGATGGACCAAGGAGAACCAGGCAAAGATCTGCCGATATTGCAGCAGACGCGGGAGGCTGATCCCCACGAGACAGAGAGCTCCAAGAAGATGGAGGCAGCCACCGAGCCGACCCCAGATACGCTCACGGCCACTACTGAGATGGTCAACACCCCGTTTGAGGTTACAGCCCCCGTGGCACTACAGGAGCAGTTTCCCCCCTTCGAGGATGTGTCCCCCCAGCTGAGCTGCCCAAGGTGATTTTCTTCTTTGCCGATCTCGATTGTGGTTTTTCATCTAAGTATGTGGTGATTAATAATGCAAAATTTTATTAGCTTCGATGCCATGCTATACATAGTGGTTTAAATAACTTGTGTTTCTTATACTGAAAAGTAATTCAAAATTTGTTTCTGTTTCAATTAGAACCCTGATGCAGACAAGGATTGTGTGGTTGTACATGTCACTCGCTATGAGGCGGATGACCTAAATATACGCACTGGGAAAACAGAGTTCTTAGGCTATTGGATCCTGGAAGCCATTTGCGATTATACCAATGAAGAGTTGTATTCCAGCCTCACTGTTGTCAGGCATGTTCTCCAGGGTGTACTGAAGCACAAGAAGTTCAAAGCTACTCCTTCGTTTGCGAGGCATACTATTCTTGTCAAGCTTACGCAGGAAGATGACGTGGCATGCCTCCACAAACAAGTTTATCAGTGGCAAGGCCACAAGGTTGTCTTCATGAAGGTTCATAGGATTGAGCTGCTGCGGGACGTCCTCGATGATGTTCATGGCAAGGTCCATCTTGTGTCCAGCCCAAATTAGATCGAGGCATGAAATAGTTGCCCAGCTAGTGTTTAATAGTAGTTTGGATTGTGTCTAATTATCTGAACCTTGCCTGTTATCGACCCCTCTAGGGCTAGTACTCTGTTTGAATCCGTCTATGGGAACTGCTGCTACTTTTGTGTGCCCGTGAATCATGTGAGAACCATCGTAATTGTTGCCGAAACAGATGCGTCCTCACTAGTTTTTCATGAATATGGCATGGTAAGACATAAGTTGTCACGGTTTATAATACGGCAGTGTGTGTTTTGATGAAATAGAGCACTCGTTTGAGAACTGTGCGCCGACGTATACACAAGTACTTGTAAACACTGTTGGTGCTACCCCACTTGTAAGCAGTTGTGCAAAACACGGCACATTGGCTCAGCTCGCTTCAACACTAGGCTATCGACCAGCTAACAATCAACTATCTGTTGTCTGACATATAAGCAACTATGTATCTTGTTACAGTGGTTCATGCAGTTAATTGAGGCCACAATGTAATAAATTCCAAACGTTCACACGCTAGTCCAGCGCTCATGTGGAACACTCACATTAAACTCGTCTTCATAAAAAACTTGAAAAGCATAAGTTAAGCAATTTTATACATCTCAATGATTCATAGAACATAACAAACATATACTAGTTCACAACAAAAGACAAAGTTGTGAGAAGGTTTACAAATCAGGAAAAAACAAGCAAGGCTTCTCTGAGCAAAGGGCCTCCCGGCAGGCTTAAATTTCCTGGAGTTCACTCTGGTTTTTTCTTGTTGCCACCATCCAGGGTTAGGTTCTCTCATTCCAGAATAACCAATTATAATTGTGGTCTCAGCTGGAATGCTGAACTGAACCATGCAGTGTACTGACCAGTTGAAATGCTTGTGCATTCCACTAAATTTAAGCACCATTATTTGCAGAAATAAGCAGACCACAATGCCTCTTGTCCGCGCACCTGTCCAAAAAACCGCCGTGCAGCCGTGCCAGCTAGTCCTCGGTTCGTGGAAGAACTGGCAGAAAGTGCATTCCGGACTAGGATGCAGTTGTTTTTGCTCGTCCTTGCGCTGCAATCAGGAAGTAAAACGTACGAATCAGCTTCTTTTAGATTGTGTTGGTCATTCTACCTTAGTTACTACCAATGTAGGAATACCTTGAAGACTGGAGGTTAGATGACGGCAACGAGGGATAGCCATCTCATTTTGCATAGTTGTACTAAAATTGAGGTGTGTGCTTTTGATTGCGCAGATAGAAACGATACAGAGATAGACATCCGTAAACGATATGGAGACAGACATCCCTGTTTGCGCAAATACGAAATACGATTATTTAAACAGAGACATATATTTGAAGTGGCGTATGATTAACAACATCATCTATTGTGTTATAATTGGCACTAGATTGACAGTATGAAGAGTCCTTAAGTAAGTAGCATCACATCACATCAACAATGCCACTAGATTAACATGCAGAACAATAGCATTAGTATTACTGTCATGAGAGTAGCACATGGTCAGTAAATGTGCAATCAAATTTGTGCAGTTCCACTGGGATGAAGCAATGTTAGCGGTGTGAGAGTTAAGTGTAACTGCAAAAACACAATTCAAGGGAAATAAAGCAAGACGGAAGCACTTCATAAAATGGTGGTGGCATTGCTTCAATTTATCGACGGAACTAGACCATTACTTATAGTGACATTAGGTGGCATTGCTTAATGCTTCATGTGATTTTACATTAATGGTAGCGATATGGGCGTAGGGGCAGCAGGGGCATAAAGTGCTGAGGCAGATGTGGCTGCCGAGAGCGGCAAACACTCAGGCAGCATGTCTGTATTTGTCCCATTTTTTATCTCCTCGGCGACATTTTCCTATGTGAGCACAGGAAATCCAGACCTGCTCATTCTCATTTGCGTTGTCCCTCAACACCTGTCACTTTCTTTCCTTTTTCAACCAAGAGATAGGTCCACTTCCCCCCACCCTCCACCATCCACCATGCTTTCTTCGTCTTTTCAACTAAGAGACCGGTTGGGTAGCCAGTATCTACTACTTTCCCCTGTTTCCTCTTAGAACCAAGTCCTAGATTCATGCTACAACTTTCCCACTTTCTTCCCTGTTTGAACCAACTCTTAGAGTCGACTGTGTGAACTAGCTTTACCTCTAATAATAGTAAAAGTCTAGGTGGCTTTGGAACAGCAGACAGAAGTAGAAAAAGATCCACACGAAAGGAGCTGGGGCAGTAGAGCAAGGCAGGTTTCGAAGGAATATATACCCGAGGGTCGTCGGCATGTGGCAAAGACGGCGTCGGAAGGCCGCATCTTGGCCACAATATCGCAGGGAGGAAGAAGGGGTCGGAGGCACTCCCGAGCCGGCGCTCTCTCAGAGATAACGGCACGGCCGCTGATCGGGACGCGCGGGCAGCCGTTGGTCTCCTCCCTCGCTGCTGACGACAGCGTGAACAGTACCTACACCCCTGCCCCTGTCAAGGTTGTCCGGCCGGATTTGTGACCAGCCGTGAGCTGCGAGAGAGTGTGTCCACCTATGTCTTGCTTAGGTCTGGAGAGCATGAGAGAGTGAACGAGAGGAACCCTAGTAAAGCAATCGCTAAGGCTCCTACTTATATATATAGTGGAGTGATTTTGTGCTCCTACGTGTACCAGTGAGTGGGTGTGAGAGAACTAGTGCGTGTGTTCACCGCTTCTCTTCGTGAGAGTACAATATTCTATGCCCAAAGAACGTTCGCCGCAAGAGTAATAGTATAAGTGTGTGACGTGTGAGCTAAAATAAGATGTGCGCGGCGTCTTTTGTTTTTTAGATGTTCTGAGGGTAGGGTGTGAAGAGCACATATGTGTGTGACGTCTACCTGCAGATAGACGGTGGGTGCGACATGCGAGTCTGCGAGAGGACTCGGGAGAGTCGTGACTCATGAGGGTGCATGTGCGTGAGAGGGAGGGGGGCACGTATCAATGCAATGCATGTGTATGTAAATCATTATCCGACAAACATTCGCCACAAGCCTTTTCCCGACGAACGCCGTAAGAACCGTTAGATCGGCATCCGACGGTGTCAGTTTTGCCATGTCATTTAACAGAACAGACACTCCTCCTACACACAAATCTTCCACGCGAGTGTTAGCAACTGTCGTATGCTCCCTCCGTTCCGAAATGCAGTGCATATATCTTTATTGAAAATTCGAACCTCGCAAACTTTTACCGAGTTTTCGTGTACCAAATTGCACATGTAGAATACCCTGTATATATCATTTCATTCATCTTCGAGAGGTAACTATAAAGATGGGGGAGGAGTCTACAAAATAAGACCATCGTATCACCCGCATCAATTTCAACCATCCTTTGGTGTCGAGGAATCATAGGAACTCTATATGATATGATTTTTATAGGATTTTTTCCTTTAGAGCCAATTGGTTCATAGGAATAGATTCATATACTCCACATTTCAAAGGAAATAAACATGATATCATTTCTATAGCTTTAGAGCCACTTGGTTCAAATGAATGGATTCCTATACTCCCTTAATTTCAAAGGAAAATAAACATTAGCGTTTATTCAATAGAAAAGTTACTATGATCTGAACCAAATTACATATCTTTTCTAATCCCTCCTCATAGGAGTTGAGATACATGTCGTCTCTAGATTCAATAAAAAAGTTCCTATGATGTGAAACAAATGACATATCTTTTCCAATCCCTACTCATAGGAATTGAGATGCTCCATGGCATCTCTTTCCCTACAACTTCCATGTATACATCTTCTATTCCTAAATAGATAATACAACCCACTAGTAGCTTTTTCCAAAACATGCAACTATGGCACAAGAACTATATAGTGTGCCAATAACATTGAAAGATGGTCGCTGGATGAAGCTAATCCGACAGTGCAGAGATGGCGAATACGAGCACTACTGGCCGTTGGATATCATCAACATTCCACCAGATCTGCCACATGTACAATTTAGAAGACTCCATGGTTGAACTTAAGCATAATGCACAAACCTCAAAACACAAGCACTTCTCCTTTGTTCTAGAATCTTCTGTATCATAATTGTTTTTTTTTCTAAATGAATTGCCATTATTTGTTTTTTACTTTATGCTTTACAATGCACAACCCCACGAATCTTAACATTTTTATAAAACTAATTGATTTTGAATGTGATGAACTATAAGAACTAAACGAACATCTACATCATGCATATATGACTCAAAGCTTTACATGCTATAGTGTGTATTTATTCATAATTTGGTTTCAAAATCTCATGCGTCCAATGCATCATTGCCTTTCGGTCGAACCTACGTCCACAATTTTTTGTATCTACTATATCTCCACTGGTCCCCGAACCCAAAATGCTGCCTCGTTCCCGTAAAACCAAGCGGCCCACACATGCGTCGACTCGAACCCGTTTACTACGACATGGCCCCCACGCCGTAGTACTCCTACAAACCCTACCACCGCACTCATCGTCGGTTTTCTTCAAGAGGACGAGGGAGAAGCCGATTTGTAGTGGAGGCGCTTTAAGAAAGGATATGTAGTGGAGACCCCTACCCTACCCTAGGGTGCCCTAGGTAGCTGCCGCACGCACCATTGTTTTCTCTTTTCTTTATGCTCTTGCGCTGAGTGAAATGATGGTTGCTTCGTCCGTCTAGCTTAATGCGGGAAAGGTGGGGCTTTGTGATTTGACCCCTCGTCGCTCATTTTCTACTACTGCGGCGCTACGACCGGGGTGCCTCTAGTTCCAACCGTTGCTCCAAACTGTAATTTGGTGCATCGCACGTGGAACAAGATGGTGGATGAGCGACATGTCGGCCAAAGGGGCCCTATTAAGTGTGTCGCCATTTCGTGTGCGGATTGACCCTGCTTGAGTTGCTACGCCAACACGACAGGAGCAGCCTACCACTTGATTTTGATCCTTGGTGAATCCCGACTATATTGGTCTAAAAATATACGTGCAGAACTACCCTCTCCGTCTCAGTTTTTTATTTTTAGGCGTCTCGGTTTATAGGGCGTGCACGTAGTTCTAGATCACCCATTTGACTAACTAAATATGAGTTACTATGTTACAAAAAGTACTACTATATCATTGGATTCTTAAGCGGATGTAGTTGTATTTAAAAGTCGAGGGCGGGGCTTTTCCTGCGCGGTAGGCAGGGCAGTTCCGCCTAGTTGGTTCGACAGAGACGCGAGAAGACGAGGGAGTAGGCTGCTGCAAATGTAGGGCTATGTGATTTGACAGCGAGTTACTGCTGGACAGGTGGAGCCCCGTGATTTGACTTGCCATTATCATTTTAACTATGATGCTACGACCGGCGTGAGTCTCCCGATTCCTGACCACCTCCATACAGGTGCCTCTCCCAATGCTCCACCATGTAGTAGAGGCTGACTCTTGCATGAGAGCCCACTTTTCCACTTTTTCCTTGCCTCTCTTTCCTCCACATATGCAAAAATGCCATGTAAAACGCACTATTGTACATACTTTTACTTGCTCCTACAGGTGCTAAGCTTGCCACATAGGCATAAAGTCTGATGTTGCAAGTTAATCAAGAAGAGAGAGACTAGTTTGGTGACCCAAGGAAGAAACAATGCTAAGCGCGTGTACCTAGGTGAAAAGACAATTTTGAGTCTATAGCTAATTAAACGAAGCAAACTTAGCAACACTATTTCATTGGAAGAGGTCACTCCTTGACAAATGCAATAAATACTAGTACTCCCTGTGTCCTAGTGTCAAAAATGTTCTTATATTATGGGACGGGGGGAGTACGAAGAAAGAGATAGAGAGGAGTAAAAAAATAAATACACTTATAGCCAACCTTATAGCTAACCTTGTTGTAGTATGAGTGACTATGTGATGACTATGTATGACATGCCAACATCAGATAGCCTAACGCACCATGTTAAATCTCCAAGGGCGCGACCGCGCGAGCGATGCGACGGTCGTGGTAGGTGTGACCATGATACGGGCTGCTGGCAGCCCTTGGATCTGAGATCAAACGGTCGCATGCTAAGTTGCTGAAAAATTGCAGAATAACCCTCCAGGATAGGATATTCACCCATAGGTTTAGAATCACGCCATGCAACCGTTCAATCTCAGATCCAAGGGCTCTCGAAAGCCCGTATCATGGGAGGATGGAAAGCCACTACCCTGCCGTTCGCACGCTGGCAGTTCGCTCCTACTCGTCCCTGCACGTCCTTCAATAATACGGCGGTTCGCTCCTAGTCATCCTGTCCATTCACATTAAGGCAGTTCCACTAATCCTAACCCTCCTCCCAAATCCATGGCATCCCAAATCTCCACGATCGGCGGTGAGTACAAGGTTAAAACCATCACCGGTGATGAGTTCGATGTCATCTACACCCGTTCTTCCGCGACGGTGAAAGGATGCCTTTCTCGCTTCAGACACATGTTCGAAGACTCAGATGATGAGCGGGTCGCTGGGCTAGATGTTGAGTACACCACAGTCCTGGGATGAGAGAAGGATCTAAAGGACGAAGAGAGGAAGAATCCCGCCGTGATCCAGGTTTGCGTGCATGAGTTATGCTTGGTCTACCACATATGCCATGCCGACGTTGAATGCCTGGATTTTAAGAACTTCCTCGAGAGCAACCTAGTCAAATTTGTTACTTTAGACTTTGGTAATGACAAAGAATTCCTGCGTCGGATAGGCCTCGTTGTAGGCAACCCCTTTGACCTCCAGAAGAATCGGCTGCTGCCCTCCGGTGGCCAGCCTTCAATGCTGACCCTGGCAGGAGCCATGGTTCATCCTTCGTACGGTAAACTGGTGAAACCTCATTACACGTTTCATCGTCATGCATGGCAACGGAATGTACTAGATATAGACCACATCCACTATGCTGCAATGGATGGCTACCTTTGTTTCAATATCTACAAGGGTTGGATGAAGAGCAAGAGCCAAGTGTGCGGTTCAAGCAAAGAAGTATCGGCCAAGAGGAAGAGGGACAAGGACAAAGTCGAGGACCTGGACGAGGACTCCTCCGAGTGAGTAAGGTGTTAGTATCGTTGCTCATGGTGGTTCTAATGCAGTGTCTATCGGATTAGTTGCATAGTTTAATTTCAGGTGTGCTTAGTTGAATTTGAGGGGTGTGTTGTGCCGAGCCCCAGGAAAACTATGTTATGTTTCTTCTCGTTACTTTAACTCCTCAGTATAATACATACTACTAGTATTTCTTTAATAGAATTTAGCACCCCAATTAAGCACGTACTAGCTTTTTTAATAGTACTATATGCATAATTTGGCGACGAGCGCTCTCTATATGTACCACCTTTTTTTTAATTTCAATTTTTGCTCCACGGCGCAATCCATCGATAGTACTACTGTACAAAAGTATACATTTTTTAAAAGGCTGAAGTACTGTTCATCACATATATAGCCAGTTAAATTCTTAACCTAGAATGACGTGCATGCCATGTAGTAAACAGATACGGAGGAAGTATAGTAAAAATGAGGTGATTTTACCGAGCGATCAGCGGGGGAGCATGGCCTGTCATGTGGTCCCATGTGTCATGATGTACCAAGGCGATGCGCGTGTCCCTCTTGAGGTAGAAGCAATACTACGTGGTTTGAGATGATGGCGAACCGAAGTGTGAAATAATGGTTGCTTCGTACGTCTGGGAAGGTGTGGCATTGTGATTTGACGTCTCATTGCTCATTACTACTACTGGGCCGGTACGAGTGGGGTGCGTCCCCCCTGCTGTTCTGCATTGTTATTTGGTGCTTGACACGTCGACCCAGTTGCTATATGTCCCACATGTTGGCAACAGGAAGTACAGAATTCATGAAAGGGAGCGTCCACGGAGGAGTATACTACAGAATTCCTGAAAGGGAGCGACTTAGTTTTGGAAAAATCTGTTTTTACGGAGTACGTACCCACTAGGGTTTATAGGGCTCATCTAAAAAACATTTGTTTTTCCGTTTGATAAGTCTCAATTGTACTATACTAGTAGTAGTACCATTACATGTTGGATTTGGAGGTGCGTTAGATCACCCGACGCAAGCAGTGTCAAGAGCAAACTAACCAATGCATGTACAAGTTCATGGAAATTTAGTGGGAGTAAAATTGTCTCCTCGTGCTGCGAGCCACCGCGCGCGTGGGCGAGGGAGCGGGCGTAAGGCGTACAGTAGTAGGAGTACTACTACTACTCGTAAGCAAGCTTCACCTCATCCTGCGAGCCACCGCGCCCGTGGGCGGGGGAGACGGCGTACTAAGCAAGCTTCTCCTCGTTCTGCGAGTTGATGGGACACATCAAAATTACTCCAGTGTATAGATCCTTGCCTCTAAGGTAGGCCCCACATGGTTTGCCTCTTTTTTTAACATAACATGTCAAGTCGCAATTTGTTTGTTCACCCGTGGTAGACGATCCTCCCTCCACCAAGTGGACAACCAGTACACGTGCCAAATTACCACGTGGGCTGCCTTTTTTTGTACAGAAATGAGCTCCATCGTGTACCCGCGCGGGTGTGGTTGGGAAAGAGATGTGAGTACGTGCACCATGCGCGCACCTCTTCTCTTCGTGCACGTCCCCCACCTACATAGTGTGTGAGAGAGAGATACAAACCTAGACATAATGCGTCGTCCATCCCCATGCCTCCGCCCAATCCGACCACCAGTCACCACCACGCCCCACTCCTCCTCACCTTATCTCTCATATTTCTCCCTCCATTTTTATATACAAGGGGCCACTATCAAAATTACTCTACAATTTGCAGATATACAAGGCCACTAACACTAATTGATGCAATATTAATGGTGTTTGCCTCGTGGTACTAGCAAAGGAGGACATTAATTATCCCTTGCATGCATGCGGGAGTTTGTAAAAAAATGCATCTTGATGTTCCATGCAATGCACGGGCATCTTGCTAGTCCATGAAAACAACACATGGCAAAATTCCATGGCGAACGAGGGATTTGAATCTGTTGGGAGGGGCTGTTTGGATCTTGCCCTGGGTAGCCAAAATATTGGCGACCCTTTTGTCCACCGATGCCTTTGCCACCGATGAACGAGGAATGGCTCGGGTGCTCATGCTGTCATGCATCCTCCAGCGCGCATGTTGGAGACGAGGTCGCACGAGCTGTGTTTTTTTGTCCTACAACGCCGCCCGAGCCGCCCGCACACTGACCGGCGACCTGCAAATTACGCCATCCAACCGGACGAAATTCACGTAAACACGTAGACAAACTAATATTTCATATAAACAACGACGGAAATCATATAAAAAACCGGATTTTCATACGAACATGACGGATTTCATTACATTCAAATGAACTACGCGGTGCTAGTTCTGGACAACACATGTATATAATACCTGGCCTAAATGGTCGCCCGCCGATCGATTTGTGTTCCTCATGTCTGGCAGCACGATCACCAGACTACCGGGAGCCCCGGAGGTATATGCTTTAGCGCAAAGGATGGCTCGCTCCCCCACTGCCCAACTGATATCATTAGCTGGTGCCGAAGATGATGGTGGCCGGCACCGGTTCGAGTTCATCACCGGCCACTACTTCGCCATGGCCGGCACCGGCTCGAGTTCATCCTAACATTCCCATCTTCCGTGGAGCCCATGCGGGGTCGACGGAGGTCCTCACAACAAAAGGATCTGGCAAGACACCTGTTGTGTACGCCGGCGTCGCCTCCGCGGTGGCCTTCATGGGACCCAAGCGGCGGCGGCCTCCCGTGTTCTACTTCTCCTCGATGATGGCGGCGGACACGGAGGCGCTGGCCACCGACTCGTCGCTCTCCGCACACCCGGCTTCTGTCGCTGCTTGCATGGCGCGGTCGCCGGCATGTGAGTCTCGACCACAGAAATGGGAGACGCGGTACGAGGCGGCAGGATGGACGGCAACAACGACGCCCGTGCGCCGCTCCTCATCGAGCTGGCCTAGAGCGGCAAGTTGCTGAAGCGCGCGCCGGCTTGGGGCAGCAACTGGCTCCGTCAGGCGAGGGGAGGGAGGTGGATCAGCGAGCTGCATAGCTCGTATCCGGCGGGCTACCCAGCTGGCTTGGATGCGGAATAACTACTCTTCGTAAGCCATTGTAAGAGTGGACAAAATGGTGGAGGAGATAGGGGAGCGGCGGAGGTGTGCGATTCTTGGCCGGCGTTTGGCCTCGTTTAAATAGGAGATTAAATAGACGACGGATGAGAGGAGCTCGGCCAGCGTTGCGTTTAACGCCGGCCCGGTCATGAACGGACGTGTGTCCAGAGTGGGTTTCTCGGCTTCCACACGGGCGGGTTTCATGGAGGCGTTTGAATGCGGCACGGAGGCGTGTTCAGCCGGGCGTGCAGCGAGTGGCGCCCTCGACTCTGACCTAGGACACCTCGTCATTCTTCCACTGACGTGTGGGCTCTTTGGGTGCATGGTTTGCATGTCAGTTACCCAACGCGGGCAGCACACGGCAGAGGAACCTTTGGTGGGCCAGGGCGGTCAGAAGCGGGCATTTCATAAACCGATGATTGTTCATTGAGTGTGATGTCATCTTTTTCATGTAGATAAGCCTACTATGTTGATAACCCGTTTGATACATTGTGATTCATAAAGACTGCTGCAAACATCAATGTTCTGCTTATCACAGATAAGATTGATTAATACCCATAACAATCCATGTCCTTAACAAAGGGTGCATGCACGTATAGGTTGAGCATGTATCTTGCGTCGTGTGCTGTGTGCATGCAGGCGTGCGAGTGTTGCATGCGTGCAAGGGTACATTTCAGTGTTACATGCATGGTTGCGTATGTGCATGTGTTTGTGAGTGCATGTGTACGTGTCAGTGTTACACGCCAGCATGCGTGCGTGTGTACGTGTCAGTGTTGCACGCCTGCATGCGTGCGTGTCTTGCATGCGTGCAAGTGTACGTTATGTGTATGTGTCAGTGTTACACGCTTGCATGTGTGCGTGTCTTGCGTGTGTGCATGTGTACGTGTAGGGTGAGGCTACACGTCAGTCGACTGACTTTTTCATCTCTGGTCATTAGATTTTCCAGTCGTTGGATACGAAATCAAGGGCCTCCAGTTTATCATCAAACTCCACCCCCTTGAGCCGCCAGCTCCCGTCGCCCGCGGCCGGCCCGCACCGCCACGCCGGCCTGCCCTCCCCGAAACCACTCCACACCGCCGGTCCGCCGCCGCACCGGCCATCCCTCTAGCAGCCCCCCCTGCGCCGAGCTTTTTCTCCGGCGATCCCCACCCCACCGCCCAATGAACGCCCCCCTCCAACCGCTGGTGACTGCCAACCAGAGGTCTCACGACTTCGAATACCCACTGACCACTAATTTATTACCATTTCTGTCCTTCATATATGCGCTGACGGGTGGGCCCTATGGTAATGTGCGCTGCTGAATGTGGACCGTTTGACTGGTCAATTGATCGTGTTATCAACAAATTACGGAGCTGTATGGTGAGCCAGTGACCGTATGCATGATCACCCTAAAAGGCACTCCTATTTTATTAACACAGTACAAACTCAAACTACCATTTCTTTCTTTCATGTACGGGCTGACAGGTGGGCCCCACGGTTACGCGCCCCGATGGTGCAACACTAGTTGCGCCGCGTGGAACGTTTGACTGGTCAATTGATTGTGTCATCAACAAAATACAGAGTTGTACAGGTGAGCCAGTGACCATATAATCATGACATGTATTTGTTTAACACAGTACAGATGCAAGGGCTCATATATACGCACAAGCACACACCGCTATAAGCGCACACACGCGAACCCTACACCCATGAGCACCTTCGAGAGAGTGGGCCAGCATATATGATCTTGAGATTTTAGGAAGTCACCATAGGTGCCTCGTAGTCGAGTGGAATGTCTCCTCCCACTGAACATGCATCGCCGGAAAATACTGAAATTAACACAAGATAAATGCGAGCACCGGGACTTTAACCTTGGTGGGCTCAAGAAACCACTGTCCTCCTAACCATCCAACCACATGTTGGTTAGCACAACAAAATGTATTGGTGACCGTGATGAGCTTATTCTGAAGTCCAGTGACCATATCGTGCTTTCGGTTCAAATACAATGACCGTAAGTGTCATCAACAAAATACAGAGCACGCATCAAATGCAAAGTCCGCCAGTGTCATCAACAAAATATGGAGACGTATCGTGAGCTAGATACCGTTGTACTATTGTATACGCTTATTTTCTTAGTGGCCGATTGTGTGTGTGAAGTGGTGGGCACATCATTTCTAGTTGTGGTGGGTCAACATGAAGACTCATGGGTCGGTTCCATCCTGTGCCACATATAGGTTGGACCGAGACGTGTTATACGAAGACCCATGTGGAGGACTCGGCGTACAACACAAAGCTACTAGAGTCGCGGAGGACTCTATCCCCACTGGTGATAAGTCGACTATATAAGATTTGTAACCCTAGGCCCTTAGTATTTTATACAAGCTTGGGGGCTAGTTCGTCGATAGTATACACACACGCACAATGCCTGGTATTCACGTGTACTTTGTACACACCCCTATCACTAATATACAGTACCAGGAGTAGGCTCTTTCTTCAACTGCAAGGGTCCGATCCGAACTAGGGTAAAATGTTGCCTCGTATTACCATCCAGCCTAACAGCCAGGGATATCCTACCGAATGATATGATGAAATCATATCTGCCAACTACTAAGAGAGAGGTGTGTCGGGGGGGATGTGTGTGAGAGAGGCCTAAAGATAATGTGCGTGCGGGAGACACGTAGGCACATATATGTGTGTATAGAGGGCTAGTAGAGACCGTGCGTGTGTATATATGCATGCGAAAGAAATAGTGTTTTCCAACTGAGATTAGTGAAAAGAGTGGTACATAGTAGTTAGAAAGAGAGAGAGAGAACCAGAGAGAGCATGTGCGTGAGACACCTCGACACCCTGAGAGAGATTGTGAGAATGTGTGAAAGAGAAATGCCGATGCATATAAAGTGTGTGCACTTATGCGTTATTTAGAGAGATATATAACGCGTTTGTGAGAACTGGGTGAGGCATAGTGCATCTACGTGTAAAAGGCGGTTCTATGCATTAAATTAAAATATAAATGGCATTATTATTTTGGATGAGATCATGAATTTTGCAAATTGCGTATGGACGAAAATCGGTCTATCAGATGCCCATACTCTATTGAATTCTAGCATGTGCATGTGTTTATTTCATATCATCGATCCATAGAGTGAGATCGGTTTGAAATACAGGCAATGGATGCGTTTGCAATTCATATATAAACATTAATTAGTGCACTCCATGTTGTTAGTGTGAAGCACTTTATACATTTGTCACTTGCATGGATACATTCCAAATAGCTAGCTACGAAATAGAATACATGTCGAATTCAACATAAAGGGGGTTTCGAAGATTCGAATTCATAGGAAGTGCATTCATCTATTTGAACCCAAGATAATGGCATTTGTAAATCTGATGTAAAAGGGGGCATCAATCTTTGTTGTGAGTTTGAACATGCTATATATATTCATACGCATATCTAACTTTTTATTTTTTGCAACCAAGGAGATTATATCTGGAACCATGCATGAACTGAGGTAAGTTGCATATTTTTTAATATATACTCGTGTACAATGTATATTCAAATGTACCCACTCCATTCCAAAATAATCATAGCTTTAGGATTTTCAAGAGTAAAGATTTGTGAAGTTTGACAAATCCTGAAAGTTCAATTCAAGAGAACCGAAAATGTTAATGCTTCTGCTCCCAAATATTGAACGAAGCGCCAAATAGGCCTATGGTCACCCGAAACCGCGCGAGACTAATGTTTGGTGGTAGGAAATTACTATCCTGACTCTGGCCTGTGTAGCCTATCGGCCCAATGTCCAAAGGTCTAAACCGGGGTAGGTTTGTAACTTCACCAAGACGCCAGTCTCAACCGCCTCCGAGAAGCATTCATACGCCGTGGGAGCCTAAACACCCATGCGCTCGGCCGAAATCTATCCCGCCCACATTTGGGACACCTGACATGACTGTCCTACCCCCAACCTGCAATATGTCCGAAATTTTAGATGGGGGCAAAGTTTGTAACTTTCCCCAAATTTCAAACAAGCGTGTCTCAAACCGAAACATGGTTCCCCCTTAGTTCCCCACCTCCCTCCGTTTCCCCATTCATACTCCATGGGCGCGAAAACGCCCTCTCCACCAGCCGCGAAACCCCAGCCTCCTCCGTCCTCCACCCCATAGCGGCCAATCCACTGCCGCCCTCCTCCATCACGCCGGAGCCGGTACCCCGACGTTGTCGTCCAACGCAACCGCAACCGCAACGCCCTCAAGGACTTAGCAGCTGAAGCCGAGGCAGAGCTGCCTCCACGACACCGACGCCAACGTGCACCGTACCATAACCACTCTGACCATGCCGTCCTGCGCCTCACTGCTGTAGCTCCACTGTCGCAACCGTCCACCACACCGGAGATGTTCCCGCTACGTCGTCGTTCGCCGCCTCGGATCTGCTTCCCCGCCGCCGACAGACGGCCACCGCACCACACTCAACAACTTGGCCATGGGTTCGTCCAAGGCTGCACCGTCCTCCACAACTTCTGGTTTCCGGCGAACAACAAGAAGATCTTCGGAAAAATAGAAGGAGGACACAACACTACCAACAGAAAGAGGTACTCCTCTTCCCTTATTCGTGCAAATCTTATGTCTCCGCTCACACCATATTCATCGCATGAAAGAAACTAGTTGAGCGCTTCTTACTGCATCTTCTTCGTGATACTAAATGCACAAGGTTTCCTCCCTTTACTATTTCACCTTTGCTAGAGGTCAGTAGCCCGCCTGGATTTCAATTCAGGGTCAGTCGAACCGCAATTAAAAGAAGCAGCACCCGCTTAGGCGCGCGGAGCACCTAGTCTGCATGTTCCCCAGGGAAGCGGCGCATCAGTGTCTATCATAGGGGTGTGGGGCGCAGGAGCTGCTTGCGCCCAATTTGGAGGTTGGTGGGGCTTGAATGGATGGCCGGAGGGTGGTGCCAAGCACGGCGGTGCGGTGAGGTCGAGGGGAGGGCACAAGCAGGGGAGGAATACTGGGCCGATGGTCGCTGGCGTTTCGAGGAAGATCGTCAACACTGACTGGTTGGAGGTAGATGAAGGCGATCTGCCCGTTCTTTGTACATCGGACGGTGCAGAAAAAATGGACTGACCTATTTGCTTTCAGTCGACTGTTATTTTCATAGAATCCTGTAGTAATTTAGTGTGCCATGTATGTTGTAGAGCTATCATATGTCTCCCGTCATTTATTTCTCACTGATCTGCTATCTGCTACCTTTACACTATACTAATTGTGCACACACTTCACCCATACTCACACTATTGTTTTTTTATGCATGGGTATTTCAGACTCTAATGCAGTGTTGATGAATGCAGAAAAGAAAAGATAGAAGTCGCTCCAGTGTAATTCGAAGATAAGCACTAAGCATTTCAGCGCTCTAATGGGTGCAGTGTCAGCAGTTGGAGACAGTAAACGTAGCTCTGCAGTTGATGATCTGAATTACCACACACAACCATCCCAGGTGCTTGCTTTAACTTCGCGCTGTCAAATGTGGTTGCATGTTGCATATGGTGTCTAGCTTGTATTGCTTCCAATTTGGTTAAATTGCATCTGCTTACTTTACACATTATACCTTTCATAATGACATGCCTTCCTGTTTTTTACATACTACATATGTCTATTAACCATGTTCGTACATCAAACTAATGCTCTTTTGTATCCCTCGTCAATCACTTATGATGAGATAGTCACCCGGGTGGGTTACTGTGAGACGCCCTACTCGGTTAAAGAGTGCAGTGTCATCCTCCCCACATGATTCTCAAGAAACAGCAAGGCTAAATGAAGATAGTCAACGTAACTCTCTAGTTGATCACCGCAATCCCCCCACACCACCATCGCAGGTGCTTGCTCTTACTTGGCAGTGTGGTATGTGGTTGCATGTTGCATATGATGTCTACCTTGTAATGCTTCTAATTAGGGTAAATTGCATCTTCTTAGTTAACACATTATACCTGTGAATATGACATGCCTTCCTATTTTTGGTACATACTACGTCTAGGGATGGCAATGAGTCGGATTTGGGGCGGGTGGAGTTGGTCCAAATCCAACCCATGACCCATCTTCCCACCCTCTGCCCATCAACCAAAGTATCCATGGGCACAACTTGTGCCCATGCCCAAATCCACTGGATACCCAGATACCCATGGAGCTCCATGGGCATAGAAAAATCAGCATGAAGACTTCCCAAAGAACAAATCAAAACAAAAGTTGCATAAATAAAGTACATAGCATACTTAAATTCAAATGCACTACCAACATTATGTGCACTAGTAATTGGAGACCCATCCGACTGTCCACATGAGCACACTTGGCTCCAAATTAGTCTTCAATAATGATGGAGTCATTTTCATCCTAACATATGGTCCCATGTGTCATAAGGGTATCCACTGGATATCCATGGAGCAGAAATTGTAACCGTGCCCAACCCGACCGTTCGCGGTATCCAGATCCATGGATCCATGGGCGGAAATGCGCTCCATACCCTTGCCCAAACGGGTCGGGTATCCACGGATATCCAGATCCATGGATAAAATTGCCATCCCTAACTACGTCTTTCTATTAACCATGTTCTTACATCAAACTACTTTTCTTGTGTATCCCTCATCAATGCTCCTAATTTGTTAAATTGCATCTCCTTAGCTTACACATTATACATGTGAATATGACACGCCTTCCTGTTTTTGGTACATACTGCATCTGCCTATCACACCATGTTCTTACATCAAACTACTGTTCTTGTGTATCCTGCATCTATCACTTATGATGAGACAGTCACGCACGTGGGTTAATATGAGACGCAAAACTCTTATAAAGAATGCAATTTCATCCTCTCCACATGATTCTCAAGAAACAACAAGCCTAAATGAAGATATTGAACATAGCTCTATACCTGAAGACCGCACTTCCCCTACACCACCATCACAGGTGATTGCTCTAACTTCGCAGTGTGATATGTGGTTGCATGTTGCATACGGTGTCGAGCTTGTAATGCTTCTAATTAGGGTAAATTGCATCTGCTTAGTTTACACACTATACCTGTGAATATGACATGCCTTCCTTTTGGTACACACTGCATCTATGTGTTAACCTTGTTCTTACATTAAACTACCTCTCTTCTGTATCTTGCATCAATCACTTACGATGAGTCACCTTTATTCGTTGCATATTGCATATTATTTCTAGCCTGTTGCCATGTATTGCTTCTAATTTGGTCAAATACATTTGTTAGGGCACCCTTTTAATTTGGCAGAGTGATATTGGTTTCATCTTTCATATTGTTTCTAGCTTGCATCGATTCTAACAAGTTCAAGCACCTTGTGCTTAGTTCACACTTTATACACCATACATGTCAATATGTCACGCCGTCCTGTTTTTCATACATATTCCATCCTCCTATCATGAGGCTGCCTTACATGAAAGTAGTGTTCGTCAGTATCATGTATCAATGAGTTCTGAAGAGCAAATTTTATTCCTTTTTTCTTGTGGGTTTGACTTGACAAGGCAAAATCAAGAAAGAGGAAGGAAAAGAGTAAGGAAGGCGATGATGGTGGTCCTCTGCAGCAACATAAATGGAGCATCTGTACCAATTCTCCTTGTACTGATAGTGCATTACAAGGTCCAAGTCTCAGCTCCCCTACTCCACCATCCAAGGTGCTTGCTCTAACTTGGCAGTGTGATATCTGGTTGCATGTTGCATATGGTTTCTAGCTCGTATTGCTCCTAATTAGTGTAAAGTGCATCTGCTTAGCTTACACATGATACATGTGAATATGACATGCTTTCCTGTTTTTGGTACATACTATATCTGTCTATCACACCATGTTCTTACATGAAACTACTCTTCTTGTGTATCCTGCATCAGTCACTTATGATGGGACACCTTTAAGTTGGCAGTATGATATTGGTTTGCGTCTTGAATATGATTTCTAGCATGTATTGCTTCTAGTTTGATGAACACCACCTATGACGAGACAATTTTAACTTGGCAGAGTGATATTGATTGCACCTTCCATATGGTGTCTTGCAGTGTTTCTAATTTGTTGAAGTGCCTTCTGCTTAGTTACCACATCATAGGTGTGAATATGTCAAGCCGTCCATTTTTTCGTACATATTCCATCCTCGTATCATGACTTCGCCTTTCATCAGAGTAGTGTTTTTTAGTATCATGCATGAATGAGTTCTGAAGAGCGAATGATATTCCTTTTTCTTGTCGGTATGACCTCACAATGCAAAATCAATAAAGCTGAAGGAAATTGGCAAGGCATTGGATGATGGTGGTGCTTCCGAGCAACTGAAACAGAGGTTCTCTACAGATTCTACTCCGTCATCCTCCCAACAAGATTCGCAAGACAACACAAGGCTAGACAGTCAACGTAGCTGTGTAGATGATGAGCACATCTCCCCTACTCCACCATCACAGGTGCTTGCTCTAACTTTGTGAATATGACATGTGTTCTTGTTTCTACATCAGACTACTATTCTTGCATATCCCGCATCAGACACTTATGATAAGGCACCTTTAAGTCGCCACTATGATATTGGTTGTGTCTTGCATATGATTTCTAGCATGTACTGCTTCTAATTTGTTGAAACGCCATACAGTTTGAACTTGGCAGGGTGATATTGGTTGCATATTTCATATGGTGTCTAGCTTGCAGTGCTTCTAATTTGTTGAAATGCCTTCTACTTAGTTACCACATCATAGGTGTGAATATGTCCCACCATCCTGTTTTTCATACATATTCCATCCTCGCATCATGTGTTTGCCTTTCATCCGAGTAGTGTTCGTCAGTATCATGCATGAATGAGTTCTGAAGAGCAAATTTTATTCCTTTTTCTTATCGGTTTGACTTCACAATGCAAAATCATTACAGTTGAAGGAAATTAGTCCGGCAGTGGATGACGGTGGTCCTTCGGAACAACTCAAACAGGGGGTCTCTACAGATTCTACCCCACCATCCTCCCAACAAGATTCGCAAGACAACACAAGACTGGACAGTCAACGTAGCTGTGTAGATGATGAGCACATCTCCCCTACTCCACCATCACATGTGCTTGCTCTAACTTGGCACTATTATATGTGGTTGCATGTTGCGTATGATGTCTAGCTTGTATTGCTTCTAACTTGAATTGCATCTGCTTACTTTACACATAATGCCTATGAATATGACACGTGTTCCTGTTTCTAGAACATATGTGTACATGATGAGCACATCTCCCCTACTCCACCATCACAGGTGCTTGCTCTTACTTGGAACTGTTATATGAGGTTGTGTTTTCCGTATGATGTCTAGTTTGTATTGCTTCTGATTATGTTGAATTGCATCTGCGTAGCTTACAACTTATACCTGCAACGATCACTTACCCATAAGACACATTTAACTTGGGACTGTGATGTAGGTTGCATCTTGCATTGTCTTCTAGCTTGTACTGCTTCTAATTTCTTGAAATGGCACTTACGACGAGACACTTTTTACCTGATAGAGTGATATTGGTTGCGTGTTCATATGGTGCCTAGCTTTCATTTCTTCTAATTTTGTTGAAATGCCTTCCGCTTACTGTTTTTTCATACATATTCCATCCTCCTATCATACGTGTGAATACGAAACGCTGTCTTTTTTGTATATATTCCATCCTCCTATCCTGCTTTTGCCTTACATCAAAGTAGTGTTCGTCTGTATCATGCATCAACCAGTTATGCAGAGCTAATTTTATTCATCTTCTTGTGGTTTTGACTTCATAAGGCAATATCAGAAAATAGGAAGGAAAAGAGTAAGTTAGGGGATGTTGGTGGTCCTCCGCACCAACGCAAACAGAGACTCTCTAGATTTGCCACTGCTACTGTTAATGAAGTTGAAGTCCCAAGTCTACATGATGAGTTCATCTCCCGTACTCCACCATCGCGGGTGCATATGTTGTATATGTTGTCTAGCCTGTATTTCTTCTATTTTGATTAAATTGCACCTGCTGAGTTTATACGTTATACATGTGAATATGACATGGCTTTCTGTGTCTAGAATACACTGCATCTATCTCATACCATGTTCTTACATCAAAGTAATGCTGTTGTGTATCCCGCATCAGTCACTCATGGTTGGACGCTTTTAACATGGCAGTTTGATAGTGGTTGCATCTTGCATTGATTTCTATGTTGTACTGCTTCTAATTTTTCGAATTGCCACTTGGCAGAGTAATATTGGTTGCATCTTTCATATGGTGTCTAGCTTGCATTACTTCTATTTTCTTGAAAATCCTTCTGCTTAGTTTGCACATCGTAGCTGTGAATATGCCATGCCGTCCTCTTTTTCTTACATATTCCATCCTCATACGGTTGTCTTATATCAAAGTATTGCTTGTCTGTATCATGCATCAATGAGTTCTGAAGAGTGATTTTATTCTTTTGTGTTGTGGGTACAGCTTGACATGGCAAAGTCAAAAAAGAGCAAGGAAAATAATATAGTAGGGAGTGTTGTTACTCGTCTGGTGAAACGGAAAAGGGTCTACCGTCGAGATTCTGCTGGTACTTATAGTGTAGTAGAAGGTCCAAGTCCACCGGCTAAATCTACAAACACAGTATCACGTGCTCCACCAGCTGCAGCATCCGCTTCAACTGTACCAGCATCTCAACCAGTTACTCGTTCGTTTGCTCCGGAACTGGCCAGTTCCCAAGATGCCTTCACACCTAACACTACTTCTGAAGCACTGCTGACACAACAGGACTTGGCAAGATTAGATGAACCTCATGAGCATCAACACCAAGACGGTACCTGATCGAGTCAAGTTGCAGTTGCATGCTCCTTTATATGTACTCTCACAGTTTGATGTACACTAACACTTTCCATATTCGTTGTTGAACTAGCACCACGGTGCAAGCGGAAACACACATCAGGGATAATGCTTGACAGATTAACAAAATCTAAAGGAGGAAGAATGGAGATCCATTTTGAGGCAGGTTTAAAAAGGCCACGTGATGCTACAGAGTCAGCCAAGTTAGTATCATAGGCAGCCGTTGCCGTTAGGTGTCATGCACGTATCCTCCCAATGTGGATCCAGTACAAGAATGAGAAAGACAATACCCAGTTTAACACCTTCCTTGACCATTTATCCGTAAGTAATGTTATTCATCGCAATTAGTAATATTGTCTTGCTCTGTCCCATACTTTCTAGCTTCCTCCTAATAAGACTCACATTCTTTTTTCAACAGATGAGGTTCAAGTTGGATCTGAAAGATGATGCAACTAAACAAGCATGCACTCATGTTTTTCAGTCTGCTCTGCGACAATATCGGTACCACCTTAGAAAATCTCACTTTGAAGGCAAGGCTAACAATGAAATCGCCCAAACATCTCCAGTGGAATATATTACAGATGAAGACTGGACAGCCCTCGTTAAACACTGGTCTGATCCAAAGTATCAGGTAGGCTATATGTATTTGATCAGACCACATATTGAACTTGTATTTATGTATGTGCCTTACAAGTGTATCTTGTTCTAGGCTAACTGTTTGAAGAACAAAACCAACCGTTCTAAAGTGAAATTCCAACAGACAACAGGATCTCGTAGCTATATTGCACACCGCGAGGCTCTTGTAAATAGCTGCTACTTCCTTCTTTTTTGTGTGCCATATTATCGTATCTATGTTGTCTTGTTCCAAATACAGAGGAAAGCCCGTGCGGACCAAAAAGAACCTGAACCGAATGCAGTGCAAATCTTCAAGGATTGCCACACCAGCAAGATGAAGGGCATGAGCACACCAGTTCAAGCTGTTGTTGTAAGTCCTTACTCCTCCTGCCTTGAACTGATTGGTACTGCGATGTGTTCATTTAACTGCTTGGTTTGCAGCCAATGTTAGTTACTCTGTTCACTTTTATACACAGTTGTCTTAATGTATCATTTCACCTTACGTGGTTTAAAAGAGATGAAAGATATTCTTTTAGTCTTGATCTGTAATCTAGTTGTTATGTTCACGTGCGCACACAATGATAAAATTGCCTGTTTGTTTTATATATGTTTGCCCATGATATGAATGATGTCATACTATGTTCATCCTACTTTAAACCATGTCTCTTTATCCTTAGATGTCAATGAATGTGAGGAAATAGACAATACAGTAGGCATGCTACATGGACATATGTTCCGAAAGTGATTTTATTATGTAGTTGGCACTACAATACATGCTAATGTATTACAGTAATTCACCAAAATAGGTTATGTATAAACGTTTAACCTACTTTGTTTGTTTTTGTCTCATTAATAAATTATCTGGTACACTAATCTACAAGTTCAAACTTTCAAGAAGCTATGGAACAAATGATTGAACAGCCACAACCACCTGAAGGTGATGAGGCTACCACAGGCACAATGTCACCTCTTGCTGCAGTGTGTCAGTATCTCTCCACTAACAGTGCAAAAAGCACCTTCCTGCGTAATTCTGGGTTGGTTGTCAAGGTAACCTCGTCCAAATTGCCTTCTGAACAAAATCTTCCTGCTAGACAAAGTGATATATCTATGCTCCAGACACAAGTCCAATCCCTAATGGACATTGTTTCGGAAACAAGAATAGTGGTTGAGAAATGTCATCAAGATATGAATGGTTTTGAAACCAGACTATCAGACATTCGCTTCGTTGTTCAAGAGCAATGGTGGAAAAAGGTGGAGATCGTGCTGCTCCATCAGATTCTACAGCCTGAAACATTAGCACTCAGGTCAAATGATCTATGCTTCTATACATCTAATGGTGCTTTTATTTGGAAGGACTATAAACTTTATGCCAACAGGCCTTTTGTTGTATGGTTGGAATTTATTTTGTTGTGATACAACATTTATGATGCTGCCACGGGCTGCAGTAATTACGACGCTATTTTTGTATAGTGTAGGTTTATCTTAGTAATGTATTCGGCCGAAAGCTTCGTAGCAGCCCAACATGCCAACATTCGTCGGGCCCATTCCAATTGGGCTAAAAACAATTACGGGCCGAAATTGGCATGTAGCCCACTAAAAATATCTGGGCCTAAATCAGCATAAGCTTTCATATTTTTCTGGTAGGCCTGTGCCCATAGTGGGCCTTTAACGGGCCTAAACATAAGTTGGGCCCTCAGTAAAATTAGGCCGTCTACAGGTGTAAATATCTCGAGCCCATAAAAACATGGGCCTTTAATAGACCGAAAGTGAGATTGGGCCCTGATTGTGCCAAATAACCCACTTGACTTAGCAGGCCGAAATGGTGGCCCATTTACGATGTGGATCTTTGACAGGCCGAAATTCGGACGGGCCGTAAATGCACCGACCTAATACATGGGCCTTTAACGGGCCCGAACTTCGGTCGGGCTAGATTATCGTCATTTTTATATGGGCTGTTAATGGGCCCGATATGACATTGGGCCACATATGGCCCATGGTTTTACGTCCGGCGTTAACATGCCGGAAATGACAACAGGCCGAAAGTGGCCCAAATCTATAGTGGGCCTCTAACAGGCCGAATGTCAGACATGGCCGAATATGACCCAAATCCTTCACGGTCATTTATGGGCCGAAAGTTTTGATGGCCTGTAAATGGGCCGAAATGAAGCCAGACCTTTAACAGGCCGGAAATACACGAGGCCGTAATTTGGCTCAATTACTTAGCGGACAGTTAACGGGCCAGAAGTGACCATGGGCCGCGTTGATGACAAGTTTAGGACAGGCCGTTGACGGGCCGATTTGACAGAGAATGTTGGGCCTTTAGCTGGGCTGGCCCATTATGGTCTGCAGAATCTTGTGGGCCTTTAGCTGGGCCGGCCCATTGTGGTCCGCAAAATCTTGTGGGCCTTTAGCTGGGCCGGCCCATTATGGTCTGCAAATTCGTGTGGGCCTTTAGCTGGGCCGGCCCATTATGGTCCGCTAAATTTTGTGGGCCTTTAGCTGGGCCGGCCCATTATGGCCTACTAAATCTTATGGGCCTTTGGTTGGGCCGGCCCATTTAAACTTTGTGGGCCACTTTTGGGCCGGTCCACGTGTCAACATATCATAGGCCCATCTCAACCGTTGGATGAGTGACACCTGTGCCAACACGGAGCTGACCCGTGGATCCGTTAGCCAATGAGAATTTTACACATGGAAAATCGGCATTGGTCGTGGCTGTTAACGGGTTAACGGATCCAAAATCCGACCCGATAGCTTAACGACGTTCCGTTACGGTGGATGACACGTGCCGGTCACCCTTGACGAAGCACTTCTGTGACGCACGATTTATCATCATGGAAGTGGACACTTCCGTGATGATAATTTTGGTAATGTCATGGAACACTTCTACAACAGCACAGATACGACTATCTTGACTCTGTCATAAATTTGTCATGGATGTACATGCATGACAGAAAACGCGACCTACTGTGACAAACACGTATCATCACGGAAGTGTATTTTTTTTGTAGTGTCGTCCGTACCATAATAACACATAAGTCAGTTTCACAACCACGCTTGTAGATCAATCGATCTTGCTCCTGGATAGTGAAAACCGGTTACCATCGTAGGCTACCAACATCGTATAATTTTCAAACACACACGCCGGCGAAGGTCAAGTCACATGCCGCCGCACCTGCATCAGACTCTTAGTCACATGATGACCACACCGCAATAACTGAACATCCGACAACCAAGGAGAAATACCAGTGTCAATAATGAACGCAGAACGACTACGCAAATCACCACGATCACCACCACTCACAAGAGCAGCAATACACATACCAGGAGGACGACCCATCCGATGAGAACTGCTCTATCAAGATGAAGAATGAACCATGGTATAGAAAAAGGAAACCAAAAATCACAACACAAATACAAAATAGCAGGACATAGGCCTATTTATAGAGCTAGAAGGAGAGGAAGAAAAAAGTGACAGGAACCATCGCGAGGGGTCGCTTCCAAAAAAGACGATTAAAGCGGCACTGATCGGCCGCCCCCAATGATGCGCACACGCCATAACACGAGTACGTCACGATAGCAACAGACAATGTGGTGCCAACACAAGAAAACAACGCAGAAGGACCCACAAAGAGCGCATGCAAACGACCATACACATGGAAGTGTCACCACGAGACGAACAACCAAAGATATGGAAACGGAGCACATGCACATGAAGACAACATAAACGGGCGCATGCCTCCAACAGTTCATTTAATCTTGATGTTTCACTTCTCGAGTGATTTATATTTAAGTTTTACATTCCAGTTTGTACCTTAACAACTTGTACAATCGTGTTGATATTTGCAAAGAAGGATGGTTTTGTTAACAAAAGCAAAAATATGATCATGGCGATTAGTTATAAAGGTAAAAAGTAAAAATGAGGTGAGACTTACAACTAAAATATACATCACCAGTAAAAAATTAACACACTTAAATCGCGGCACAAATCGCTAGGGGCACCTGAGTACGCACACATGCAGATCCCACACCTTGACGAAATTTGCATGAGAGCCACTTCGTCCACACGAGGTCGTACCCGCCCAGGTCCCAAAGTAATACACGTGACAGTCGCGCATTGGTCACTCCGTGCTACCGAAACAAGTGGGTGAACGTGGTAGGAGATGGTTAGTTAGAAATAGTGTGTTGGGTATGTTACTTAATTATGCGATGCATAATTCTAGGTTGGAAAAGTGAAGCATATTCTCCAATGTTTTTCCCCTTAACCCTGAAAACCTCTGGAGGAGCCGAGGAAACTAGGGTTTTGACCATGGAACTTGAATTCGCCCCAGGATTGCTCGTCGGGGTGGGAGAGACTGCATCGGAGGCGGCGGGCGATGGCCACATCCAACACCGTCGGCTATGCTGGGACGGGAAATAACACCCAAGCGACCCGCGCAGCCAAGCAAGGTTGGAGGAGGCCTTGGGAAAGCTTGACATCTTAGAAGAAGAGGCTACTCCATTGGTGATCGACGATCGCATCGACAGAGGACCGGCGAAGTGGTTTCTTGCTGGTAAAATCCTACATCGAAACCAATTCCATATCAGACCATTACCAACGCCCCTCAGCCAGCATGGGGTAACCTGCGAGGATTGCAATCCCGGTCAGTGGGAATCAAGATGTTTGTGGCTGAGTTTGAGAATCAGAGAGACACATATTGTGTATGGGTTAGATCACTGTGGCATGTCAGTAAGAATGCCATAGTGCTAGCTAAATTTGTTGATTGCATGCAGCCTGATGAACCGAAGTTCGACTAGCTCCAAATCTAGGATAGGGTGGTGAATTTACCCTATAATTTGAGGGATGAAGTTTGGTGGGATCTTATAGCTCAACAGATGGACAAGAAATCCCAGTCAATGAAGTTTGATCATAATAGGGGTGGGGTTCTTGCGAGCAGGATTAACATAGATGTTGAGAAACCTTTGAGGAGGTGGATACTTATTGGTTTTGCAAGGAGGAAGAAAGTGGGCATGTATGATATTCAGTATGAGCAAGTGCCATACTTTTGCTTCTCATGTGGCATATTGGGTCACACGAAACTTTACTGTCCATACCGGGTTCTCGGGATGAGAACGGCGATCTCCTATTTGGACCTAAACTTCACGTGTTGGATGACTTTAGGAAGGAGGTGTCGAGCGAGGATTTCTCTAGGGAACAAATTTCTGGTGCTAGCAAGAAACGCGCGATAAAAAAATCAAGCATTAATCAAGACGCTGGTGAGGAAGTGGTCTCACCCATAAATGATAAACAACAACCAAAGCGAAAAGATGCTCCAAATCAAGTCTACCGGCCAGTGGGAAAACCTACCTTGCTGCTCACAAATGGTGGACCGGGGGCTGCCGATGGCGCGATAGGGTTGAACAAGGATGATGCAACTACAATGAATAATGATGAAGAAGGCGATGAATTTGTTTGTGACCCAAAGAAGAAAAAATCCACCCCTGAAAATTCGGCAGAGACCGTGGCTTGGTCCTACCCATCCCAATGAGTTCCCTCAACTGGAGCTGCCAGGGGCCTGGGAACTCCGAGACAGTTTGCGGTCTTTGCAATATTGTGAAGCTGGAAGGACCCACTCTTCTCTTTGTAATGGAAATGAAAATCAGAGGGAAAAGAGTTGGATTTGCAGAGTAATCTAGGCTTTGGAGGATGTTTTGTTGTAGACCGTGTCGTCCTAAGTGGTGGCAATGGTCCTTTTTGGTCTAGGGATGTATATGTTGAACTAGAGAATTCCACTCAATGTCATATATATATTTGGTTCGTAATAAAAATCAAAACTCTTCGGAGTGGAGATTGACTGGTTTTACGGATCATTGTGTGCTGAAGATCGACATCATAGTTGGCGGACTTTGCATGGGAGGTTTTAACTAGATGTTATACTGGAGTGAGCATTTCAGTAGGGTTGCTCCACCAGAGAGTCATATGAGATATTTTCGGGACGTCATAGATGAGATTTCCTTCCAGGACTTGGGTTGGTCTGGCACGACATATACTTGGGACAACCATCAAGCAGGAGAGGCAAATGTGAAGGCGAGGCTAGATCGAAACGTCTAGTAAACTCATACGAGTTATGATTGCCCGCTGTCTGACACCTGGCGAGGCATAGAACATAGCCAGGGCTACAAAGAATTACCACAACATTGGGGAAGCTTCAGTCTACACTTGAATCATGGGGTTACAGGGAGTTTGGATCTTTGACGTGCACTGTCAGACAGCTCCAAAAGAAGCTTCATCGAATCGATTGACAATCATTGGCCGAGGACCATTGGAGGAGAAGTGCACATAGAAAAAGATGTGGTTTCGACGGTGATCAAGCATGTCATGGCTTCGCGAGGGGGATCACAACACATCCTAGTGCCAAGCTCAAGTCGTGCAACATAAGAAAATAGTCTTGATAACCCACAAGTATAGGGGATCGCAACAATTTTCGAGGGTAGAGTATTCAACCCAAATTTATTGGGGTCTTTTACATCTATGTCCCTAACTCGAACCACCTAATCAGATATACCCCTAATTCAAAAGCCTACTCAAAAATGCCCCTCCGCCGTTATGTGCACTTATAGAAATGCCCTTCCGCTCCATTATCGTCCGTTCAAAGGCCTTTGACCGTCAATGGGGCGTTTTCTGGACATTTGTACCCCTCCCTTGATGTGTCACTTACGTGTGGGACCCACTCAAACAAAAAAAAAGAAAAGGCTCTATCTCTCCTCTCACTGCCTGTCTCACCTACATGTAGGACCCACCCTTAAAATAATTCATGTCTCTCTCTCAACTCTGGCGGGGGCGCACGCAACTAGCAGCAACCTCGCCGAGGTGAGGTGCTGCACGGCTCCGGTCCTGTAACGCCCGGATAATTATGCTACAGTAGAACTCTCCTAATGATGCCATGTCATCTACGTTATTGTTGCTAATCAAGTGGTATTTCAAAACCCTTGCAAATTCAAAAATGAATTAGCGACAAACACCCAAAGTTTTCAAAAATCAAAACAAAAATGTTCGGGGGTTGCCAAATATTGCATCGGTAATTATGGTGAAGTAAACACATTTTTATAAAATGCCTAAATACTTTTAAATGAATTTAAACAGAAAAGAAATAATAAAGAAAATACTAAAGGGAAAAACAAATAGGGGGAAAAATAAAGAAAACCCCCCTTCCCCCCTGGGCCGAAAGGCCCAGCTGGCCAGCAGCCAGCCACCCAACCGGCCAACTCCCCGCACCGCACCCTCTCCCTGTTCCTCGGTTCCGCGCCGCTACAGGGCACGGTCGCCACCGGACCCCCTCACCGGCGCCGCGGGGGGATAAGATC
>NC_041383.1:473671934-473681741 GCF_002162155.2 Triticum dicoccoides | reverse complement strand
CCCCACACTCGCCCTCGGCCCCCGCGCCTCTCCTTCTCCCCTCCAGACCCACCGCACTCTCCTCCGCGTTCCCCCCACCACGCCCGAACACCGCCATGGAACCGCCGCCGTGAATCGCGTGGCCACAGCCATCACCTCGCCACGCCTGCGTGTCCGTCTACGCCTCCATCGTCTTCCTCGTCCACCGGAGGCCTCGGCTGGAGCGGGGGAGCCCCGAATCACCGGATCCCCTTCGTCCACGTCTCCGGCTGCCGCGTTCTTCACCAACTCCGGCGACGCCTTCTGCAGCTACTAAGCCACCCAAGGGCCATCTTGCGTCCCGCACAGTGAGCTCCCCATCTCCCGGCCATCTTCGTTAGCCCCCTCGTGCACCGTAGCTGCCCCATCGCCGTTGCCGTGAGCACGTCGCCGCGGATCGCCTCGCCGCCGTGGCCATGGCCTCTGTCGTGCTCGCCTGAGCACGGCATCATGCTCCTGATGCTCACCGGAGCCCTATGCGCCCGCGCACTAGCCTCCACGTGCCTCCTAGCGTGTTTCCCGCCGGGGACCCGACTGCGCCGCCGCCTGCGCGCATCGCCGGCGCCCTTCCGGTGACCAAATGGCCACGGGGCCGAGCCCTTTGTGCTCAGCGCGTCGCGCAGCTCCACCCTAGCCTTCCCGTCAGCCCCGACGCGCGCTGCGTCGCCGTCTTCCTCTCATGCCCGAACCACCTCGCCGCCGTCGAGCCTGTAGCGCTCGATTCCGGCCACCCCTGCTGACGTGCTCCCCTCCACCGGACGCGGCGCGAAGAGGCCGTTCCAGAGAGCCTGGCCGCGCTCGATTTGGTGCCCCATGGGCAAAATCCGACGCTCGCCCGAGCCGCGCCGCCGCGTTTTGCCTCGCCGGCATCGTTCTGGCACCGTCCGCCGACGTGGCTAGGCGGCCCCCACCCCCTGGGTCACTGCCAGTGGGCCATGGGGGCCCCGTTGACTGGATTAACCCAGTCAACATGCTGACGGGGCAGCCCAGTGCCACTGACATGCGGGGCCCATGCCATAAACAAATAAAATAAATAGGTAATTGGCTAATTAATTAAATAAGTTAATTAAAACCTAATCTCTCGCTGACTACCGGGCCCCACCCACTAATTAGCCTATTTAGTTAGTTTTAAAACCATGTTAGTACCCTGTCAATGACATGTGGGTCCCACTGGACCCACCTGTCTGGTTTGACTGGTCAACCGACCAGTTGACATGCTGACATCACTCTGATGTCATGATGACGTCATCATTTACTATTCTGCATAATGTTGGATTTAAATAATTAACTAAATTCCTGAAAATGATTTAAATCTTTAGAAAATCATAACTTTTAATCCGTAACTCGGATGAAAATACTTTCTACATGAAAGTTGCTCAGAACGACGAGACGAACCCGGATACGCAGCCCGTTCGTCCTCCACACACCTCTAACATATCAAACACGCAACTTTCCCCCTCCGGTTCATCTGTCCGAAAACGCGAAACACCGGGAATACTTTCCCGGATGTTTCCCCCCTTCGTCGGTACCACCTACTACCGCGATTGGGCACACCTAGCATCGTTACTTGTCATGTCATGCATCGATATGCATTTGTTTGCATTGTATTCATTGTTTCTTCCCCCTCTTCTCTCCGGTAGACCACGAGACCGACGCTGCTGCTGCCCAGTTCGACTACGGAGTTGACGACCCCTCCTTCTTGCCAGAGCAACCAGGCAAGCCCCCCCCCCCTTGATCACCAGATATCGCCTATTCTCCTCTATACTACTTGCATTAGAGTAGTGTAGCATGTTACCGCTTTCCGATAATCCTATTCTGATGCATAGCCTGTCATTATTGCTACAGTCATTGATACCTTACCCGCAATCCTAAATGCTTAGTATAGGATGCTAGTTTATCATCATTGGCCCTACATTATTGTCAGTCTGCCTTGCTATACTATTGGGCCATGATCACTCGGGAGGTGATCACGGGTATATATATTATACATACTTACATACTATACAGATGGTGACTAAAGTCGGGTCAGCTCGAAGAGTACCCGCGAGTGATTCACGGATTGGGGGCTGAAAGGACCTTTGTCCCGACGGCCCTCTGTGTGGATCTTTGTGGCGGAGCGACAGGGCAGGTTGAGACCACCTAGGAGACAGGTGCGCCTGGCTCTGGTCGGCGTCCGCGGTTGCTTCATAATAACACGCTTAACGAGATCTTGGTATTTGATCTGAGTCTGGCCATTTGGTCTATACGCACTAACCATCTACGCGGGAGTAGTTATGGGTATCCCGGCATCGTGGTATCAACCGAAGCCTTCTTGACGTCAGCGACTGAGCGGCGCGCGCCGGGTTGGACTGCGTTAACGCAACTTCCTTTGTAATGGAGGTTGCTAGGTCTGCTCACCGGCCGCGTACGCAACGTGCAGGTGTGCAATGGGCGACGGGCCCAGACCCCTGCGTGCATAGGATTTAGACCGGCGTGCTGACCTCTCTGTTGTGCCTAGGTGGGGCTGCGACGTGTTGATCTTCCGAGGCCGGGCATGACCCAGGAAAGTGTGTCCGGCCAAATGGGATCGAGCGTGTTGGGTTATGTGGTGCACCCCTGCAGGGAAGTTAATCTATTCGAATAGCCGTGATCTTCGGTAACAGGACGACTTGGAGTTGTACCTCGACCTTATGACAACTAGAACCTGATACTTAATAAAACACACCCTTCCAAGTGCCAGATACAACCCGGTGATCGCTCTCTAACAGGGCGACGAGGAGAGGATCGCCGGGTAGGATTATGCTATGCGATGCTACTGGAGATGCTACTTGGAGATGCTACTTGGAGGACTTCAATCTACTCTCTTCTACATGCTGCAAGACGGAGGCTGCCAGAAGCGTAGTCTTCAATAGGAATAGCTATCCCCCTCTTATTCTGGCATTCTGCAGTTCAGTCCACTGATATGGCCTCCTTACACATGTACCCATGCATATGTAGTGTAGCTCCTTGCTTGCGAGTACTTTGGATGAGTACTCACGGTTGCTTTGCTCCCTCTTTCCCTCGTTTTCCTCTTCTTCTCGGATGCCGCAACCAGACGTTGGAGCCCAGGATCCAGATGCCACCTTCGACGACGACTCCTACTACACTGGAGGTGCCTACTACTACGTGCAGCCCGCTGATGACGACCAGGAGTAGTTAGGAGGATCCCAGGCAGGAGGCCTGCGCCTCTTTCGATCTGTATCCCAGTTTGTGTTAGCCATCTATGGCTACTTGTTTACTTATGTCTGTACTCAGATATTGTTGCTTCCGCTGACTCGTCTATGATCGAGCACTTGTATTCGAGCCCTCGAGGCCCCTGGCTTGTATTATGATGCTTGTATGACTTATTTATGTTTTTAGAGTTGTGTTGTGATATCTTCCCGTGAGTCCCTGATCTTGATCGTACACATTTGCGTGCATGATTAGTGTACGATTGAATCGGGGGCGTCGCAAGTTGGTATCAGAGCCGACTGCCTGTAGGAATCCCCCTTCCACACTCCTTGGCCGAAGTCGAGTCTAGACATTGCAAAAACTTTTACTAACATGGCTGTGTGCCTTATGGGCCCACGTCGCCATTGGGTGGTATTAGGATCTTTTACTTCTCGACCTTTACTCTGGGGCTCTGAACTCTCTCCTACTCGGGTTAAATAAATTTACTAACTCTGACATTAGGATCCCGTTACCACGTTCACCCCAAAGTTGGATAAGCCATAGTTATTCTGTAGGATAGTATTTTGAATAGTGCCCATATTGTCATTTGACTCCATTGAAACATCTTTATTTTCAGATGGAATCCACGAGGCAGGTCGTGCGCCACACTGCGACCATTGGTGCCTCAGGATCACCTGTTGTGCTAGCTGAGATGATGACCTATCTGGGTTATCGCTGGCACCCTGAGTACACCGTCTACGAGGAGTACCAGGACTTTAACCAGGAGCAGTACCGTGCCATCGTCCACCTCTACTCTCGGGAGTATGAGTCCACTACCGTGCTGCACACCGCTCATGGTGTTGGAGTGACCATCGAGATGGCAGTCCACGATGCTGCTCATGCTGCTCTAACACGTCTTCGTGGAGAGTATCAGGCGTTGGACACTTCCCCTTTCAGACACATTCCTATCGCATCTGACGTTGGTGCGGAGGGATACTACACTGCCGCCTACTCCACCGTCACCCGAGAGCCCTTCCACCATCAGCGCCTGGTTCTGCATGCTGATGGGCTGGACTAAGCTAACAGAGCTCTTCGCCACGAGTTTTACACCACTCGTCAGCACCTTTATAGGGCTCTGACGCTGCTGCACCCCTTTGTTCGGTCTGGACAGCTGCCGCGTTCTGCGATCTACCCAGCCAGGACTGTGATGCCCCATGGTGTCGGATGGCCAGAGGTGGGAGGCTACTCTCCCGCACTTGGAACTCTTCTGCCACATGAGCGTCGGGTTCTACACCAGAGTATCCGCGTCCCCCAGGCCACTGACGTGGAGGACTATCCGTTGCCTCACTACCAGCTGTCAGGCTACAGCTACCTTCACAGTACCTCCTGGGACTGATGTAGTCTTGCTCATTAGTATTAGATGCATTCGCGAGCCTGCGTGCCACCTATGATGACTTAGTCTATGTACTGAACTCTGTGCACTGAACTCTGTGTACTGAACTCTATGTCCGACCCCTTTTGTAAGTTATGCCGACTAGCTATGTGGTATCTGTCGTGCTCTTTTCATTATGCATGTTTCATCATGAATGACTCTTGTCTATGCAAATTTCTCAATACTGAACTACCCCTGTTATATATTAACAGGATGGTTAGACCAGCTGGTCGTGGTCGTGGCGGCAACGCCCCACCACCGCCTGAGTACATGGCTGGTATGGTCCAACAGCTCGAGATGAATCGCCAGTTCATGGAGAATGTGATGGCTCAGTTCCCTCGTCCCAATATGAATGAGCAGCCAGCCCAAGTAACTCTGCAGAATTTCATGCGCCTCAACCCCAACCATGTACCGCAGCTCAACTCAGCCGCTGGATGCTGATGACTGGCTCCGTGACATCACCTATGAGATGGAGTCTGCTGAAGTAGCCCCTGCCCGCTATGTCACCTTTGCTTCCTTCTTTCTGAAGGGACCCGCAGCTCAATGGTGGGACAGCCACAGGCGTACTCTGCCAATTGGGACAATCATCACCTGGCCAGACTTTCAAGCTGCCTTCCGTGCCCGCTTCATTCCTCAGGGGATCATGGACAGGAAGAAGCGTGAGTTCCGCAACCTCACCCAGGGCAACAAAACTGTGGAAGCTTATCAGCGGGAGTTTCTGGACTTATCCCGCTATGCTGAAGAAGACATTGCAACTGATGCTCGCAGACAGGAGAA
Organism: Triticum dicoccoides; assembly: GCF_002162155.2. Classification (NCBI taxonomy): domain Eukaryota; kingdom Viridiplantae; phylum Streptophyta; class Magnoliopsida; order Poales; family Poaceae; genus Triticum; species Triticum dicoccoides. Next base: position 473,676,346 of record NC_041383.1, on the reverse strand, counting down.
GTTCTGTGAAGGCCTTCAAGCTGACATCAAGCTCGCACTTCTAGTGCATGACTTTGCCGATTTCGCCACCTTGGTGAACAAGGCCATCAATGTCGAGACTGGTCTGCAGGAACACTAGAGCTCTCAGAGGCGCAACCGTGACATGGGCTCATCTTCGGGCCCGCCCTCGTAGAAGCGCAAGATATGGATCCCGAACAGCATGTACCGTCCAAATGCACCTGCCCCAAGGCAGTCTTATGCTGCACCTCGTCTGCCGGCTACTCCAACTAGGCAGCCAAGGCTTCCAGCTCCACCACCCGGAGCACCTGTTCCCACTCCCAATAATGGTCTGTGCTACAAGTGTGATCAACCAGGTCACCTTGCCAGGAACTGCTATCAGAATCAGAACTAGAATCAACTGGCCCTTCCAGCAGCTGGCCGTGGAAACAACCCGCCCCACAACAACAATGCCAAGTCTTATGGTCGTGTTCATGCCAACCACGTTGATTTGAACGAAGCCCAAGACCAGCCTGCTACTGTGATGGGTACACTCCTCGTAAATTCAGTACCAGCATCCGTTTTATTTGATACAGGTGCATCACATTCATTCATGTCAGAAGATTTTGCATACAAGCACGATGTTAGATGTGGGCAGATGAACACTTCGGTAGTGGTAAAAAACCCCGCGGGACAATGTCAGACCTCCATGGTTGGCATCGACGTCCCTGTGGAAATCGAAGGGTTGGAATTTCGCGCCTCGCCCATTATCCTGAAGTCGTCTAACATTGACCTCATTCTGGGAATGGATTGGTTAAAGGAGCATACTGCTTCTATCGTTTGCGCCACTAAGACCGTCCATCTGCTACACCCTTCTGATGAAATAATTAGCTACGATGCTCATCTGGTTTAGAATGCCGAGGCCAGGCTTTATGCCTTAAACGCATTGAACGCTGCACCACTCGAGGGCATTGAAAACATTCCCGTCGTGCGTGAATTCCTAGACGTCTTTCCTGAAGAACTCCCAGCGATTCCCCCTGCTAGAGCTGTCGAATTCGTCATCGACTTGAAACCAAGCACCACTCCTATAGCCAAGCGACCCTACAAGATGCCGCCGCATGAACTCCTTGAGCTTAAGGAGGAAATCGATCAGTCTCTTTGCAGTGGTTTAATTCGCCCAAGTTGCTCTCCTTGGGGAGCACCTTCTCTCTTTGTCAAGAAGAAGGATGGGACAAACCGATTGGTCCAAGACTACCATCCTATAAACCAAGCTACAATTCAGAATAAGTATCCTCTGCCTCGGATCAATGATCTGTATGATCAACTGGCTGGTTCATTAGTGTTCTCTAAACTCGACTTGAGGTTGGGTTACCATCAGATCCGTGTTCGTGAAGAGGATATCCCAAAGACTGCCTTTGTGACTCGATACGGTTCATACGAGTACACCGTCATGTCTTTTGGCTTAACCAATGCTCCAGCCACCTTCTCTCGCCTGATGAACTATATATTCATGGATTACCTCGACAAGTTCATCGTGGTTTATCTGGATGATATTCTGGTATTTTCCAAGAATGAAGTGGAACATGCTGAACATCTTCGTCTTGTGCTGGAAAAGCTACGAGAGCATCAACTATATGCCAAGTTCTCCAAATGTGAATTCTGGCTTCCCGAAGTAACCTATCTCGGGCATGTCATCTCTAAGGATGGTATTGCCGTCAACCCTGAATGAGTCCAGGCTATTCTTGATTGGACTCCTCCGAAGAACGTTAAGCAAGTCAGAAGTTTTCTCGGTCTCGCCAGCTATTGCCGTCGATTCGTCGAGAACTTCTCCAAGATCGCCAGGCCCCTGACTAACCTATTGCATAAGGGCATCAAGTTCCAATGGATAGACAAATGTCAGGAAAGCTTCCAGGCACTCAAAGACAAGTTAACTTCTGCCCCAGTACTAGCTCCACCTGATACTAAGAAGGACTTCGTCATTTACTACGACGCTTCCCGTCAAGGATTAGGCTGTGTCCTAATGCAGGAGCGCAAAGTGATTGCCTATGCCTCTCGACAATTGCGCCCTCACGAAGAGAACTACCCAGTTCACGACCTTGAGCTTGCTGCTGTTATCCATTCACTGAAACAGTGGCGACATTACCTTCTCGGTAATCGTTGCGAGATCTTCACCAACCACCAAAGTCTGAAGTATCTGTTTACTCAGCCAGACCTGAACCTCCGTCAGCAGAGATGGATGGAGATTGTTGCAGACTTTGACTTGGGTATTTCCTATACACCAGGCAAGGCTAATGTAATGGCTGATGCCTTGAGTCGCAAGTCTTACTGCAACCACCTCCAGGTTCACAAAGTTCAGCCCTCACTTGTTGAGGAATTCAGGAAGCTGAACCTCCATATTGTTCCTCCTGGTGCTCTCACTCCCCCTCCTCCTGAGAGCCGCAAGATGAATCTCCGTGTTGTTTCCCAGGGTTCCCTCTATACCCTGGCTGTCGAACCCGATCTCATGAGCTCCATCAAGACATTACAGGAATATGACTCTGAAGTCCACAAGATTAAGCGCGACCTCAAGGAAGGAAAGCCATCATTCTTCACTATTGCTGATGATGGCGCCTTGTACTTCAAAGGCCGCCTAGTGGTGCCATGTAAGAAGGAAAACCTGAATATGACTCAGGAGGTTATGAAAGAAGCTCATGATACGCCTCTATGTATCCATCCTGGTAGTACAAAGATGTACCAAGACATCCGCCAGAGATTCTAGTGGTCTAACATGAAGCAAGACATTGCTCGTTATGTTGCCGAATGTGACATTTGCCGTCGTATCAAAGCAGAACATCAAAGGCCTGCTGGAACTCTGCAACCTATCTCTATTCCTGAATGGAAATGGGACCATGTCGAGATGGACTTCGTCACTGGATTTCCCAAATCGCAGAAAGGTAATGATGCTATTCTTGTCGTCATTGACCGACTTTCTAAAGTTGCACATTTTCTGGCGGTCAAAGAAACGATCACTGCTAGTCTCTCTATATGTCCAGAATTGTTTCACTTCACGGTATTCCACTGGTTATCAGTTCGGACCGTGGCAGCTTATTCACTTCAAGATTCTGGGCAAGTTTCCAAGAAGCTATGGGAACTCATCTGTCATTCAGTACTGCATTTCATCCGCAGTCGCAAGGGCAAGTTGAACATGTCAACCAAATTCTCGAAGACATGCTTCGAGCTTGTGTTATTTCCTTCGGCAAGAAATGGGAGGAATCTCTCCCGTATGCTGAGTTCTCTTATAATAATAGCTATCAAGCTAGTCTGAAGATGGCCCCCTTTGAAGTGTTATATGGACGAAAGTGCTGAACCCCTCTGAACTGGTCAGAAACTGGGGAATGTCCACTCTTTGGTCCGAATATTATCCAACATGCCGAAGAACAAGTCCGCATTATTCGCGAGAATCTCAAGACTGCTCAGTCACGTCAGAAGAGTCAGTATGACCGTAAACATAAGGACATGGTCTATCAAACTGGCGAAAAGGCCTATCTTCGAGTTACACCAATGAAGGGTGCTCACCGCTTCGGGATCAAGGGCAAACTAGCTCCTCGCTATATTCGCCCATTCACTATTCTCGAAAGGCGTGGAAAGGTGGCATACCAACTGGAACTTCCGCCAAACCTTTCTCAGGTTCACGATGTGTTCCACGTGTCATAGCTTCGCCGTTGCTTCAAGGACCCAATCCGAGGAGTGGATCATGAAGTGCTCGAATTGCAACAGGACCTCTCCTATAAAGAGCATCCGGTCCGCATTCTCGACCAAGCTGAACGCCGCACACATCAGAAGGCGATCAAGTTCCTCAAAGTTCAGTGGTCGCACCATTCTGAAGATGAAGCCACTTGGGAACGAGAGGATCGTCTGCGTGATGAATACCCCGCACTCTTTCCTTCTACCTCCTAAATCTCGGGACGAGATTTCTTGTAGTGGAGGAGATTTGTAACGCCCGGATAATTATGCTACAGTAAAACTCTCCTAATGATGCCATGTCATCTACGTTACTGTTGCTAATCAAGTGGTAGTTCAAAACCCTTGCAAATTCAAAAATGAATTAGCGACAAACACCCAAAGTTTTCAAAAATCAAAACAAAAATGTTCGGGGGTTGCCAAATATTGCATCGGTAATTATGGTGAAGTAAACACATTTTTATAAAATGCCTAAATACTTTTAAATGAATTTAAACAGAAAAGAAATAATAAAGAAAATACTAAAGGGGAAAACAAATAGGGGGAAAATAAAGAAACCCCCCCCCCCTTCCCCCTGGGCCAAAAGGCCCAGCTGGCCAGCAGCCAGCCACCCAACCGGCCAACTCCCCGCACCGCACCCTCTCACTGTTCCTCGGTTCCGCGCCGCTACAGGGCACGGTCGCCACCGGACCCCCTCGCCGGCGCCGCGGGGGGAT
>NC_041383.1:473644043-473671665 GCF_002162155.2 Triticum dicoccoides | reverse complement strand
CGCGCCTCTCCTTCTCCCCTCTAGACCCACCGCGCTCTCCTCCGCGTTCCCCCCACCACGCCCGAACACCGCCATGGAACCGCCGCCGTGAATCACGCGGCCACAGCCATCGCCTCGCCGCGCCTGCGTGTCCGTCGATGCCTCCATCGTCTTCCTCGTCCACCGGAGGACTCGGCTGGAGCGGGGGAGCCCCGAATCACCGGATCTCCTTCGTCCGCGTCTCCGGCTGCCACGTTCTTCACCAACTCCGGCGACGCCTTCTCCAGCTACTAAGCCACCCAAGGGCCATCTTGTGTGCCGCACGGTGAGCTCCCCATCTCCCGGCCATCTTCGTTAGCCCCCTCGCGCACCGTAGCTGCCCTGTCGCCGTTGCCGTGAGCACGTCGCCGCGGATCGCCTCGCCGCCGTGGCCATGGCCTCTGTCGTGCTCGCCTGAGCACGGCATCGTGCTCCTGATGCTCACCGGAGCCCTACGCGCCCGCGCACTAGCCTCCCCGTGCCTCCTAGCGTGTTTCCCGCCGGGGACCCGACTGCGCCGCCGCCTGCGCGCGTCGTCGGCGCCCTTCCGATGACCAAATGGCCACGGGGCCGAGCCCTTTGTGCTCAGCGCGTCGCGCAGCTCCACCCTAGCCTTCCCGTCAGCCCCGACGCGCGCTGCGTCGCCGTCTTCCTCTCACGCCCGAACCACCTCGCCGCCGTCGAGCCTGTAGCGCTCGATTCCGGCCACCCCCGCCGACGTGCTCCCCTCCACCGGACGCGGCGCGAAGAGGCCGTTCCAGAGAGCCTGGCCGCGCTCGATTTGGTGCCCCATGGGCGAAATCCGACGCTCGCCCGAGCCGCACCACCGCGTTTTGCCTCGCCGGCGTCGTTCCGGCGCCGTCCGCCGACGTGGCTAGGCGGCCCCCACCCCCTGGGTCAGTGCCAGTGGGCCATGGGGGCCCCGTTGACTGGATTGACCCAGTCAACGTGCTGACGGGGCAGCCCAGTGGCACTGACATGCGGGGCCCATGCCATAAACAAATAAAATAAATAGATAATTGGCTAATTAATTAAATAAGTTAATTAAAACCTAATCTCTCGCTGACTACCGGGCCCCACCCACTAATTAGCCTATTTAGTTAGTTTTAAAACCCTGTTAGTACCCTGTCAATGACATGTGGGTCCCATTGGACCCACCTGTCTGGTTTGACTGGTCAACCGACTAGTTGACATGCTGACATCACTCTGATGTCATGCTGACGTCATCATTTACTATTCTGGATAATGTTGGATTTAAATAATTAACTAAATTCCTGAAAATGATTTAAATCTTTAGAAAATCATAACTTTTAATCCGTAACTCAGATGAAAATACTTTCTACATGAAAGTTGCTCAGAACGACGAGACGAACCCGGATACGCAGACCGTTCGTCCACCACACACCTCTAACATATCAAACACGTAACTTTCCCCCTCCGGTTCATCTATCCGAAAATGCGGAACACCAGGAATACTTTCCCGGATGTTTTCCCCCTTCGTCGGTATCACCTACTACCGCGATTGGGCACACCTAGCATCGTTACTTGTCATGTCATGCATCGATATGCATTTGTTTGCATTGTATTCATTGTTTCATCCCCCTCTTCTCTCCGGTAGACCACGAGACCGACGCTGCTGCTGCCCAGTTCGACTACGGAGTTGACGACCCCTCCTTCTTGCCAGAGCAACCAGGCAAGCCCCCCCCCCTTGATCACCAGATATCGCCTATTCTCCTCTATACTACTTGCATTAGAGTAGTGTAGCATGTTACCGCTTTCCGATAATCCTATTCTGATGCATAGCCTGTCATTGTTGCTACAGTCATTGATACCTTACCCGCAATCCTAAATGCTTAGTATAGGATGCTAGTTTATCATCATTGGCCCTACATTATTGTCAGTCTGCCTTGCTATACTATTGGGCCGTGATCACTCGGGAGGTGATCACGGGTATATATATTATACATACTTACATACTATACAGATGGTGACTAAAGTTGGGTCAGCTCGAAGAGTACCCGCGAGTGATTCATGGATTGAGGGCTGAAAGGACCTTTGTCCCGACGGCCATCTGTGTGGATCTTTGTGGCGGAGCGACAGGGCAGGTTGAGACCACCTAGGAGACAGGTGGGCCTGGCTCTGGTCGGCGTCCGCGGTTGCTTCATAATAACACGCTTAGCGAGATCTTGGTATTTGATCTGAGTCTGGACATTTGGTCTATACGCACTAACCATCTACGCGGGAGTAGTTATGGGTATCCTGGCATCGTGGTATCAGCCGAACCCTTCTTGACGTCAGCGACTGAGCGGCGCGCGCTGGGTTGGACTGCGTTAACGCAACTTCCTTTGTAATGGAGGTTGCTAGGTCTGCTCACCGGCCGCGTACGCAACGTGCAGGTGTGCAATGGGCGACGGGCCCAGACCCATGCGCGCATAGGATTTAGACCGGCGTGCTGACCTCTTTGTTGTGCCTAGGTGGGGCTGCGACGTGTTGATCTTCCGAGGCCGGGCATGACCCAGGAAAGTGTGTCCGGCCAAATGGGATCGAGCGTGTTGGGTTATGTGGTGCACCCCTGTAGGGAAGTTAATCTATTCGAATAGTCGTGATCTTCGGTAACAGGACGACTTGGAGTTGTACCTCGACCTTATGACAACTAGAACCGGATACTTAATAAAACACACCCTTCCAAGTGCCAGATATAACCCGGTGATCGCTCTCTAACAGGGCGACGAGGAGAGGATCGCCGGGTAGGATTATGCTATGCGATGCTACTGGAGATGCTACTTGGAGATGCTACTTGGAGGACTTCAATCTACTCTCTTCTACATGCTGCAAGACGGAGGCTGCCAGAAGCATAGTCTTCAATAGGAATAGCTATCCCCCTCTTATTCTGGCATTCTGCAGTTCAGTCCACTGATATGGCCTCCTTACACATGTACCCATGCATATGTAGTGTAGCTCCTTGCTTGCGAGTACTTTGGATGAGTACTCATGGTTGCTTTGCTCCCTCTTTCCCTCGTTTTCCTCTTCTTCTCGGATGCCGCAACCAGACGTTGGAGCCCAGGATCCAGACGCCACCTTCGACGACGACTCCTACTACACTGGAGGTGCCTACTACTACGTGCAGCCCGCTGATGACGACCAGGAGTAGTTAGGAGGATCCCAGGCAGGAGGCCTGCGCCTCTTTCGATCTGTATCCCAGTTTGTGTTAGCCATCTATGGCTACTTGTTTACTTATGTCTGTACTCAGATATTGTTGCTTCCGCTGACTCGTCTATGATCGAGCACTTGTATTTGAACCCTCGAGGCCCCTGGCTTGTATTATGATGCTTGTATGACTTATTTATGTTTTTAGAGTTGTGTTGTGATATCTTCCCGTGAGTCCCTGATCTTGATCGTACACATTTGCATGCATGATTAGTGTACGATTGAATCGGGGGCGTCACAGGCCCCTTATGACCTCCTTGATCCAGTCCGCGCCCCCCCTCCCGCGCACCCTCTTTTCTCTCTGCCACGCGACAAAGACGTGGTCCGCAGGAATCACGGCCATCTGCCCCGGTGCTGTTCGTCATGCAGGCGACCAACGGGAACCCCACGACCCGTAGCCTTGTCCAAGGGATCCGCATGTTCGTCCTCGACTTCCCCACCGAATTAATTGAAGTATAACGCCTCAAATCAGTGTGGTTGATGTCATCTTATCCCCCTCCGGTGATGCTTTGCCGTGCCTCGATCTCCTCTGCTACGCCGTCCCTATGCTCTATCTTGGTTGCCTCGTCGACATCTAGTGCTTCTAGACCCTGTGGACCCCTTGTTGCAGAGCCCTTCATTCCCGAGCCACCGTGTTAGCGTCTCCTCGCTCTGCCATCTGCCGTGGACGACGAGGTCGTCGCTCTGGTGAATACCAAGCCTCTTGGATCATGCCTTCATCAAATAAGTGAGCCACTTATGTGTTTGCTCATGTTCTTTAGTCCCCTCCCCCTCTATAGCTTGCCCATGCCTAGCGCCTTCCGCCGTTGCCACGGGACCTCGTCGCCGGCGAGCTTCATGGCTACTCTACAAACTCCCAGTGCCCTTGTGGACCACCCCGTGACCCCGCCTTGCTCCAGGACCATTCACAGCTCGCCCTAGCGTGCTCCCGCGCAGTCCCGAGACAACCCTAGAACGCCCGTGCTCGCCGGAGTTCAAGCTCTGTCATGTAGACGAGATGTGGCCCCGCCCCTAAAATAAATAAGTGAGTACAATTTCAAAAAACAATAAAACAATGACATGTGGGCCCCATGTGAAATTGATATTTTTTTTCTTTTCGGTCCCACGTGTAAGTGAGACGGCAGAGAGAGATTTTTCTTTTTCTTTTTCTTTGAGTGGGTCCCACATGTAAGTGACACATGGAGGGAGGGGTAGAAATGTCCAGAAAATGTCTCGTTGATTGTCAAAGACCTTTGACCGGATGGTAACGACACAGAAGGGCATTTCTATAAGTGCACATAACGGCGAAGGGGCATTTTTGAGCAGGCTTTCAAATTAGGGGTATATCTGATTAGGTGGTTCGAGTTAGGGACAGAAATGCAAATGGCCCAATTTATTGATTCGACACAAGGGGAGCCAAAGAATATTCTCAAGTATTAGCAGTTGAGTTGTCAATTCAACCACACCTGGATAACTTATTATCTGCAGCAAAGTATTTAGTAGCAAAGTAATATGGAAGTAACGGCAACAATGGCAAAAGTAATAGTAGCAGTTGTGTAATAATTGTAACAGTGGCAACAGTAAAGTAACTAAGCAAAGATCAATATGTGAAAAGCTCGTAGGCATTGGATCAGTGATGGATAATTATGTCAGATGCGATTCCTCATGTAATAGTTTTAACATAGGGTGACACAGAACTAGCTCCAGTTCATCAATGTAATGTAGGCATGTATTCCGAATATAGTCATACGTGCTTATGGAAAAGAACTTGCATGACATCTTTTGTCCTACCCTCCCGTGGCAGCAGGGTCCTGTTGGAAACTAAGGGATATTAAGGCCTCCTTTGAATAGAGTACCGGACCAAAGCATTAACACTTAGTGAATACATGAACTCCTCAAACTACGGTCATCACCGGTAAGTATCCCGATTATTGTCACTTCGGGGTTAACGGATCATAACACATAATAGGTGACTATATACTTGCAAGATAGGATCAAGAACTCACATATAATCATGAAAACATAATAGGTTCAGATCTGAAATCTTGGCACTCGGGCCCTAGTGACAAGCATTAAGCATAGCAAAGTCATAGCAACATCAATCTCAAAACATAATGGATACTAGGGATCAAACCCTAACAAAACTAACTTGATTACATGGTAAATCTCATCCAACCCATCACGGTCCAGCAAGCCTATGATGGAATTACTCATGCACGGCGGTGAGCATCATGAAATTGGTGATGGAGGATGGTTGATGATGACGACGGCAATGGATTCCCCTCTCCGGAGCCCCGAACGGACTCTAGATCAGCCCTCCCGAGAGAGTTTAGGGCTTGGCGGCGGCTCCGTATCGTAAAACGCAATGAATCCTTCTCTTTGGTTTTTTTCTCCCCGAACGTGAATATATGGAGTTGGAGTTGAGGTCGGTGGAGCTCCAGGGGGGCCACGAGGCAGGGGGCGCTCCCTGGGGGGCGCCCCCACCCTCGTGGATAGGGTGTGGGCCCCTTGGTGTTGATTCTTTTGCCAATATTTTTTATTAAATCCAAAAAGTTACTCCGTGGATTTTCAGGTCATTCTGAGAACGTTTATTTCTGCACAAAAATAACACCATGGCAGTTCTGCTAAAAACAGCGTTAGTCCGGGTTAGTTCCATTCAAATTATGCAAGTTAGAGTTCAAAACAAGGGCAAAAGTGTTTGGAAAAGTAGATACGGAGGAGACGTATAACTCCCCCAAGCTTAAAGCTTTGCTTGTCCTCAAGAAATTCAGTTGATAAACTGAAAGTGATAAAGAAAAACTTTTACAAACTCTGTTTGCTCTTGTTGTTGCAAATATGTAAAGCCAGCATTCAAGTTTTCAGCAAAGATTATGAACTAACCACATTTCACAATAACACTTAGGTCTCATGTTTACTAATATCAATGGCAAAATCAACTAGCGAGCAATAATAATAAATCTCGGATGACAACACTTTCTCAAAACAATCATAATATGATATAACAAGATGGTATCTCGCTAGCCCTTTCTGAGACCGCAAAACATAAATGCAGAGCACCTCTGAAGATCAAGGACTGACTAAACATTGTAATTCATGGTAAAAGAGATCCAGTCATAGTCATGCTCAATATAAATTAATAGTAATGCATACAAATGATAGCGGTGCTCTCCAGCGGGTGCTTTTTAATAAGAGGATGATGACCCAACATAAAAGTAAATAGATAGTCCCTTCGTAGAGGGAAGTAGGGATTTGTAGAGGTCCCAGAGCTCGAGTTTGAAATAGAGATAAATTATATTTTGAGCGGTATACTTTCATTGTCAACATAACAACCGAGAGATCTCGATATCTTCCCTGCTACACACATTATAGGCGGTTCCCAAACAGAATGGTAAAGTTTATACTCCCCCTCCACCAACAATCATCAATCCATGGCTTGCCCTAAGCAACGGGTGCCTCCAACTAACAACAATCTTGAGGGAGTTTTGTTTGCAATTATTTTGATTTGATTTGAGCATGGGACTAGGCATCCCATTGACCAGCCATTTTCTCGTGAATGAGGAGTGGAGTCCACTCCTCTTGAGAATAACCCGCCTAGCATGGAAGATACATACAACCCTAGTTGATACATGAGTTGTTCGAGTATACAAAATAGAATTTCATTTGAAGGTTTGCAGTTTGGCACATACAAATTTACTTGGAACGACAGGTAGATACCGCATATAGGAAGGTATAGTGGACTCATATGGAATAACTTTGGGGTTTATGGATTTCGGATGCACAAGTAGTATTCCCCTTAGTACAAGTGAAGGCTAGAAAGAGACTGGGAAGCGACCAACTAGAGAGCGATAACAGTCATGAACATGCATTAAAATTAATCAACACTGAGTGCAAGCATGAGTAGGATATAATCCACCATGAACATAAATATCGTGGAGGCTATGTTGATTTTGTTTCAACTACATGTGTGAACATGTGCCAAGTCAAGCCACTTGAATCATTCAAAGGAGGATACCACCCTATCATACCGCATCGCAACCATTTTAATAGCATGTTGGCACGCAAGGTAAACCATTATAAACTCCTAGCTAATTAAGCATGTCATAAGGAACTATGATCTCTAATTGTCATTGCAAACATGTTTATTCATAATAGGCTGAATCAGGAACGATGAACTAATCATATTTACAAAAACAAGATAGGTCGAGTTCATACTAGCTTCTCTCATCTCTATTATTTCATCATATATCGTCATTATTGCCTTTCACTTGCACGACCGAACAGTGTGGATAATAATAATAGTGCACGTGCATTGGACTAAGATGGAATCTGCAAGCATTCAATTCAAGGGAGAAGACAAGGTAATACAGGCTCTTGGTTAAATCAACAATAGTGCATATGAGATCCACTCAATATTTTCATCATGGTCTTCTCCTCTCGACCCCCAAAGAAAAGAAAAGAAATAAAACTATTTACACGGGAAAGCTCCCAACAAGCAAAAGAAGAACGAGAAATCTTTTTGAGTTTTGTTTTAATTACTACTACTACAAGCATGGAAAGTAGACTAGATAAATGCTATAACTAATTTTTTTGGTTTTTTCTTAAGGTTATTCAAAGACACAAGAAGAAAGCAAAAAAAGAAAATAAACTAGCATGGATAGTACAATGAAAAAGTATGAGCACCGACAACTGGAATGAGTGTGTGAACATGAATGTAATGTCGGTGAGAAATACGTACTCCCCCAAGCTTAGGCTTTTGGCCTAAGTTGGTCTATGCCCATGGATCAAAGTTGTAGCTGGGGTTGTACTGAGATGCAGCAGCTATTGCCTCATGAGCTGCAGCTTGGAGGTGAGCTGCCTCAATCCTCCTCTCGTACTCGTTCACCTCCTCCCTGGTTATAATATATCTCCTTTTTGCCTGAAAGTCAAAGAAACCAGGAGCAGGGAGAGCAACATGGACAGTGCGACATCTGTCAAAGATTAGTCGGTATTGGAGGAACTGTTCATTCCTCTCAAGAAACTGATGACGAACCATGGCATCATAATCTAGATAAGCGGGAGGCAACTCCATATCACTTCCATGTATGGGTACACCAAGATAATTAGCTACACGAGTTGCATAAATCCCACCAAACAAATCTCCACATGTACCATTAAGATGTAGCCTACGTGCAACAATAGCCCCCAAGTTATATTGTTTATCACCTAATACAGCACTCTTGAGGACACTACGATTAGGAACGCACATGTGACAAGCTTCATATTTACTATTAATGCATCTACCTATATAGAGAGCAAAATAATGTATAGCAGGAAAATGAATGCTCCCTATGATAGCTTGTGATATTTCTCTAGATTCCCCCATAGTGATACTAGCAAGAAAATCTTTAAATTCAGATTTGCGAGGTTCACTAGCACTACCCCATTGCGGGAGTTTATAGGTAGTATTAAAATCTTCTAAGTCCATAGTATAAGATTTATCATAAAGATAAAATAGGACATTGTGAGAATTGCGCGAAGATGTAAATTTAAACCTTCTCACAAAGGAATCAGTTAAGTGGTAATGCTGAGGGCACTTATCTAGCATGCAGTCCTCGAGTTCAGCATTACGCACATATGCGTCAAATTCATCCTTGATGCCTGCTTGGACCATAAACTCTTCTGACGGCCATTCACAAGGCCGCACTTGAGCTTCCCTCGGTGGTTCATCGTCCTGCTCATGTATTGCGGGCCTAGGTCCTTGCTTCCTTGAAGAACCACCTTGGTATATTTTTCTATGCCTTGTTTCTTTCTCTGAAAAATTTCCGAAATTTTTAGTAACTCAAAATAAAAGTGAACCAAACTCAACAAAATTGATAGCAAGTACTCCCACAAGTACCTCAACTATATCATGCATTAGAACTACTTGGGACCAAATAAATTTGACATGCAAGCTCAAGAACAGGGTCACCTTAGCAGCAAAAATTTGGAATGAATAAAGTACTAGAAAAAAACTAATTGGACCATTGGAGGAGTCACATACCAAAGAACAATCCCCCAAAGCAGTTTGTGAGTGGAGCTTTGAGCAAGGAGAACAAAAATGGCAGCAAGATGAGCTAGAACTCGTGCTTGAGCTGGTTGGTGATTTTTTTGGGAGGAATAAGAAGTGTGTGGGTGCAGGAATAAGTGGAGGGGTCCACCAGGGGCCCACGAGGCAGGGGGAGCGCCCAGGGGGGTGGGCACGCCCTGGACCCTCGTGGTCAGGTGTTGGCTCCCCTTGATGTGTTCGCAGTGCCAGATATTCTCAAATATTCTAGAAAAAATCATATTTCATTTTCAGGGCATTTGGAGAACTTTTGTTTTTGGGGTATTTTTTAGGGTTAATTATCCTTTTGCCCTCAGTGGTGTCTCTGTGCTCAGTTTTGCCCTCAGATGCAAATTGTGCTCAGTTTTGCCCCTAGTCCATGCACAGCTACTATGACGAGGCCAAACGGCCATATTTGAGTCCATTCCGTCCGCCAACGTTAAGTTGTGGGTCCAGAGCTTACACGTGGGACTGCGTGGACGTGGGTCTAGAGCTGACATGTAGGCCCGTGCAACTAAATCCCCAAATCATTCATAGCTCACTCTGCCCATCCGCTTCCCTGCCGGCCGGCTGACCTGCGCCACCGCTGGCACTTGCGCCGCGGCCAGGACCTGCCCCGCCACCAGATGCACGCCTACTCCACCGCTGCCTTTCTGCACCTATGCTCCACGGCTGCCTGCGACACCCGCCACCTTCCTGTGACACCACGGGTGGGGCGCCCGCCACCTTCTCGACCCGTGGCGCAGCCTCCTTCCGTGCGCCCGGTCGGAGCGCCCAAAGGGTGGGGGGGTTGTTGGAGCTATTTGAACTAGGAGGAAGAACCCTAGGGCGAAATGGAGAGCAACGGCGACCCCGGAGTATTTGGCGAGGCAGGCATCGGGCCGAAGATCCGCCGCGTCCACGACTGGGTTCCCGAGGGGTAAGTCTCACCTCCTATTTAGATTGAGCTTAGTTGTGCATTTGAACACTCGATTCGAGTAGGTTTGCCCAATTAGTGTGCTGATTGCGTCTCTGTTTTTCGCCGGTTAGGATGGAGTTGCGGTTTGCTTTCTTGATGCACATTAGAAGGGACCAGTACACGTTCGATGCAAAGGATCAGAAGAAATACCAAGGAGGTTTTGATTATCGGTTGCCAATGGCTAGTAATTGGAGTTTCAGACAATTTGGGGAGGTAATTTGTAGCCAATATCCTTGGGGTTTGCTTGATGAAGTGGTATACAAATACTATGACGGGGAAAAGAAATGGGTGACAGTTAGTAATGATGAAGAGCTAGCTACCATGTTTGTTAGGCATAAAGAGAAAGATAATTTTCATGTGAGGTTGTAAGTTGATGTGCTTGAGAAGGCATTTGGACCTAGGATGACGGGTGCAACATCTTGGGGAGAACCAAGTCGTCGTAATGGCATCTCTAGCCAGAACAGTTTAGTTGGTGCATGGCGACGTGGTGGCTCGACAAGTGTGGGCAACAGTAGTAGGGTCCCCCTTGAAGTGGAGCATGATGACTACAATTCTGGGGTTGATGAAGAGAAGCTATATTCTGATGTTATTCGGAGTTTACGACGGGCACCTCAGGCTGATAACCAAGATGAGGCTCACAATGCAGTCCGTGTGGATGATGAAGCGGTGGGTGAGGACGAAGACCTTACAGCTGTTGAATGGGACCCTTTGAACCCTAATTTGGAAGAAGGTACCGTTTTTGCATCCATGAATGAGTGTAGAAATGCACTTGTGACATACTGCATCAAGGTAGAACGTACTTTCAGAGTTGACAAGAGCGATCAAGTACGTTACAGAGTGCACTGTCCGACTGAGGGTTGTCCATGGAGGTTGCTCGCATCTAAAATGCGAAATAGCACTAATGTTCAGGTCAAAGTGAACCCTTTTAAGCACACATGCCAGGAATCAACCCTTAGGAAGGATACAATCAGTAGAGCCAAGTCAAGATGGGTGGCAGAAGAAGTAAAGAAGTGGGTGAAAGAAAACCAGCAAGTGGGTCCAAAGGAATTGCAGAAGAACATCAAAGATAAATTCAAGATAGATTTACCATACATGAGGTTGTTCAATGGTAAACAACATGCTATGGATTCTATTTATGGTAACTGGCAGGAAAGTTTTCAATTGTTATATTCATTCAAAGGTGAAGTTGAGAGGACAAGCCCAGGTAGTATTGTGCATATTGATCACCACACTGTGGAGTACACATTCAGGGGAGTGACAAAGACCAAGGAATGCTTTAGGAGGGGTTTTGTCTGCTTTGAGGCTTGTCGTCGGGTTTTTTTGGCAGGTTGTAGGCCTTATTTGGCTATTGATGCCACTTTTCTCACAAGGAGGTTTAAAGGACAGTTAGTAGCTGCTTGTGCAGTTGATGCACACAATTTTGTATTTCCAGTTGCCTACGGTGTGCTGGAGACAGAGTCTGAGGAGAGCTGGACTTGGTTTTTGCATAATCTGCGCCGGGCTATTGCACATCCCAATGGGTTGGTCATTCATACAGATGCCTGCAAAGGTTTAGAAGTGGTTGTGGACAATGTGTTCCCTGGAGTAGAGCATAGGGAATGCATGCGTCACCTTGCTGCAAATTTCATGAAGAAATTCAAAGGAAAGGTGTATACCGACAATTTATGGCCAGCATCTTTGACTTGCAGTGTGAAGAAGCACAACTACCACTTGAGGCAGTTATACATGAATCCCAAAGTGAAAGAATACTTGGAAACACACCACTCCAAGTTATGGGCCAGAAGCCAATTCAGTGAACTGAGCAAAGTTGACTATGTGCACAATAATCTAGCAGAGTCTTTCAACTCAACGATCTGGAAACTAAAGGGTCATTATGTGGTAGATTTGCTGGACAGGATAAGGATAGAATACATGCAGAAATTTCATTATCGTGAAGGAATAGCCGAGGCAAAATTCATGGGCCACATTATCATCCCTGCCGTGATGAATGAACTGAAGCAGAAAACAACAGGCTTGGAAATGAACATGACTCTTTGCTCGGGTACCACAACAGAGATATCATATTTGGATAAAGAGAAGAGGGAATGGAGATATCCAGTGGATTTAGAAGCTAGAACTTGCAGTTGTAGGCAATGGCAGATAACTGGGTTGCCATGCATTCATGCCTTGTTTTTCATCACTTCTCTCCCAGGTCCAGCAGGGAACATTCAGCAGTATGTGCATGATTACTACTCTGTTGCAAGGTTCAAAGCCACATATGCTTATGCCTTGACTGCTATGGAGGGAAAACAACAATGGGACATGGTGGACCCTGGATTCAAGCTTTGCGCTCCAGTTCTGAAGAGAGCAGCAGGTAGACCAAGGAAGAGTCGAATCAGACCTCGCAGCAAAGGAGCTGGACTTGGAGCGAGGAAGCGTAAGTGCACAAGATGTGGTGGGTCTGGTCATTTCGGTAAGTATTGTAATAACACAGTAGATCCAGCGTTCGGAGAGAGTTTCGATGAAGGCTTCGATGAAAGTGATGGACAGCAACCGGTTGCATCAGATGAGGATTTTGACGAGGTTCGAAATGATGATGGTCAACAGCCGCATGATTTTGACGATGATCCAAGTGAGGCTCCAACTAGTGATCATGGTGATCCAAGTGAGGCTCCAAATAGTGATCATGGTGATCCAAGTGAGGCTCCAAATGATGATCATGGTGATCCAAGTGAGGCTCCAAATGATGATCTTGGTGATCAAAGTGAGGCTCCAAATGATGATCCAAGTGAGGCTCTAAATGGTAACCAACCTTCTGTTGTTGTGAGTTCTACTAAGTATGTAAATCTTGCAAGGGTCAAATACTAATGTACATTTATGGGTCACTTGACATGATCTCATTACCCTTTATGTTTTGCACATCTCTATGATAGGTTTGAAGAAGACGCACAAGGTACCGACAACCAAGAGGAGAAGAGAAGAGGCAATGAGCACAAGGTGCACGAGGAGCAAAGTGATGGCAAGAAGCTCAAGGAACAGACAGAAGCCCGAACGCTATATGTGAATAATTATGAAACATTATGAATAATGTTGTATTCCTGTTGGATGATGTTAGAACTATGTTTGACATGATGTTTAAATCTGTTGGATGATGTTTGAATGAGCACATGGTTTTTCCTTTTTTTGATTTTTTTGAATTTTGTTTTGCTCATTTGAATTCTGGTCAAACCTAACTTTGACCAAGATTTAAACAAGTCTAAAACATCAAAATGAAGAACTAAGCCTAGATCCTTCTTATTCACTCCAAAATGAAGCTATGGTGAGGTTTTTGAAATTTTCATGAAAAATGTGCTAAAATGAGGGTCCAAAGGTAGGGTAAACGGCCTCATCTCTAAGCAAGGTTTTTTTCGACCTTGTCTAAATCAGCCAAATAACTTTCCTAAACCTATATTCTATATATTCTATATATACGGACTATGTGCGCTGGTTTTTCCATTTTTTGATTTTTTTTAATTTGTTTTGCTCATTTGAATTCTGGTCAAACTTAACTTTGACCAAGATTTAAATAAGTGTAAAACATCAAAATGAAAAACTAAGCTTGGATCCTTCTTAGTCACTCTAAAATGAAGCTGTGGTGAGTTTTTTGAAATTTTCATGTTTATTTCCCCAAAACACTTCTCTTCACTTCATACAAAAGAGTTTGAGATACTCGAGATATCATACAATACACATGAACTTATCGTTTAAATGTATGTAAACCTTGTTTATCAACTTAAATCGTTAGTATATGACATAAGAAGACTATGTGCGCATGTTTTTTATTTTTTTTTGATTTTTATTTAATTTATTATGCTCATTTGAAATCTGGTCAAACATAGCTTTGACTGCTCCAAACCCCTCCCAAACCCCGCTAACCCTAGCGCTGAACCAGGACCGTTCATCTAACCCTAGCACTAAACAAGGGCCGTCGATCTAACCCTTCTAGAAGGAATCTATGGGGAGGGGGGCAATCTGCGAGATGCAATCTGATTGGCTGGGAGATTCTTTTTTTAAAACAAATATCGGGCGCGCTGGATGGACCGTTGGGCCGTCTCGTTGTCTGGGCCTGAGACCGCAGTAAATAGCCCGTCTCAGCCTTTCCAGGCCTTGCATGCATGCATGGGAGGCGGCGACATGCATAGGCTGCGATGTGGGTTTGCATGCACGGGAGGCTGCGACATGCATGCATGCGAGTGAGGCGAGCGAGGCGTGCTAGGCGCGCTAGGCTAGCGAGGCCAGCTAGGTGGTTCAATGAGTCATATGCACCATCTGGTCAAAGAGCTATGTAGTGATTCAAATGCACGCACGCGCCCCATGCATGCATCGTTTTTGTGCAAAAATTTAAGAGTGCAAAGCGTAACGGATACACACACGCGTTCGGATTCACACACGCACCGTTCTCACCCTTTCTCTCTTCCTCTCCCACCCACAGGCCTATAAATGGGGTGCCTATCTTCCTCTCCCACCCATAAGCCAGATCCGATCCATTCTCTCCAACTTCAAACACCCAATCGACCGAGCCCCCCCCCCAAGCGAGACCATGCAGTTCAACGGGCCGATCTTCAGCCGTCTGCCTGTCGTGCCGGAGCGGCGCTACCCACCGGGCGTGCTCGTGGAGAGGGAGCTCCGCGTGTGGGCTTTTTCAAGGTGGAGGGGTTCCGTCGAACTCACCCGCGCCTTCCTCAGAGCCGGCTATGCCCACCTCCCACGGGGCTCGCCGAGGATGTTCACCCTCAACGAGGTTCGTGACCGCGGCGGCATCCTCCTACTGCTCACGGTCACCTTCACCAACCCGTTTGACGCGCGCGAGCTCCTCAGCCAAGTCTTTTGGTGCGGCTGCGAGGCCATCTTCTTCACCGTCTACAACATCTACACCAACTACGAGAACATATTCCCCACTCCAGCCGGGATGCACTCCCTTCCCCACGACGACGAGGTGGAGGTGTGAAGATGAAGACGGTGTTGAAGGGGTGCACGCGGCCAAAGTGGAAGGAGGAGATCAAGATGAAGACTGTTTCGTTTTTTATTTGTTGCTTTTCTATGTCGTGTCGTGTCGTGTCATGTTTCATCATGTGTCCATGAACTGTCCGTGAACTTATTATTGTAATGGTACTTGTGTTGCATCTTATCTAAGTTATTTATTAGGGTTTATTATGTGTGTTAAAAAATTTCTGTGCCCAAGCATATAATTTCTTCCCTAAACCAAGTCATGAAGCTCGAGAACTTGTGGTTGTCATTCAAAAGAGGGGGTGAGAAGACCTCCGTTTTATTCAAAAAAATAAGTCATGAACTAACATGCAAATTTATTCCGTTTAAATCCTAAACCAAGTGCCACTCTAACACTAAACCAAGTGCCACTCTAACCAAAACCACGTGGCAGTGCAAACATACGTTTTCAACCTTCCAACCCTCCAAAATTCCAGTGCAAAACAAAGGAAAACCACTCTCAAGCGTGTGCAAACATTCACGGTCTCACATTTTTTTTTGACAAATTTCACAGTCTCACTATGTATACATTCCTTCCCTACCCATGTCAAACTCTTGCCATCTGTCCTAGCGGTTACCAGCGCAGCCCTAAACACCACTAATCCACGCGGTCTTGGGTTTGAGTCCCCAGCTGCACCAATTTTTTGTGCATTTCCACCCTTCATTTTTTGACAAATTTCACAGTCTCACTATGTATACATTGCTTCCCTACCCATGTCAAACTCTTGCCATCTGTCCTAGCGGTTACCAGCGCAACCTTAAACACCACTAACCCACGCAGTCTTGGGTTCGAGTCCCCAGCCGCACCAATTTTTTGTGCATTTTCCACCCTTCATTTTTTAGACAAATTAGTTTCTACTCAATGTAATGCCCTTAAAAAATGTTCATTTATTTTTGCACTAGATGTAAACATCTACCAGAGCTGAGGCACATTTTCCATGACATTTTGGTCTTTGATTTAAATCACAGTGTATTTGAATTGGATTACTTAAATTGCTATTAAATATTTAACAGCTCCAAAAAAATTCTAACCTTAATTGTTTGGCTCTGGAATAATTCATTAGCTGCATTTCATTGATCAAAAGTTTCTGAATTCCTCATTTCTTCTCCTTTTTTCAACATATTTAAATGTTGGTCACTTCTTCTCTTTTTTCCAACATTTAAACAACTTTAACCAACATTTAAACTAGGTGAATTTCTCATACAATTTCAAGATTACAAATTCCTCCATAATTCATGCCTTTCCATACATTTTCAACATTATAACCAGTGCGATTACCATACCTACAAATGCCCAAAAGTATTTGCAAATGGGTATTGGTAGTGCTTGATCTTCAAGCTTCCTAACCTTCTTCTTCAACATCCTAAGCTCAACAGCTAGCTCTCTGTCAGTGCGTGCTTCGCCCTCCATCTCCTCTTCCAGAGCTCGTGCTGCGGCCACTGCGGTTTGGGGCAGCATGCGCAACCATTCGTCATGCTCTTCTTGCAGTTCATTTATCAGAGTCTTGGCCAGAGCATCGACCCAAAGAAAGAAGCATGTCACCTGCATGAACACGGAACAGATCAACCGTTTGCTCAAAGACCCCGACCACGAAAATGGTGCAATTGCCCTGATTCTTACCCCATTCTTGCTGCACACGTAGAACGGACGATTGTGGTTCCTCGGTGTGTGAGAAACCCTCCGATCAACGCTCGCCCGGCACCGCGGACAGACGAAGACAGGCATCTCCACGAGCGCCCGGCTCTGCATCGGCGAGGTGGCGCGGGAGCTTGCGGAAGACATGGAGCTCGGAGCCGAACGGGATCTCAACGCCACCGCGCCCTCCACAGCTAGCTTCCCACCGCTGTCGTGCTCTCGCTCTCTTGCCGTGGTCAGCACCATGCTCTCTGTCGCCGTGGTCACCGCCGCTGTCGCCCGCTAATATAGGACACCCGCAACGGATCTATGCTCAACGACTCTCTGCTGGGTCCCGCAAGCCACGCGTGCAACGGTCTGGATAAAATTGGCCGCCTCTGCCGCCTGGTCCCACCTGTAAGGGCCGAGTCAAAATGTTGACCTGACGGAGACGCCAAAGTTCACAGAACGAGTCAGTGCGCATGGACTAGGGGCAAAACTGAGCACAATTTGCATCTGAGGGCAAAATTGAGCAGATGGACACCACTAAAGGCCAAAGGATAATTAACCCTATTTTTTATTGCATGGATAATTCAGAAAACTGACAGAAAATACTAATTTTATTCTAAATAACAGAAAGTAAAAGGAGGATACAGAAGGTTGTGCTTTCTAACTTCATCTATCTCATGTTCATCAAAAGGAATCCATTAACAAGGTTGATCAAGCCTTGTTAACAAACTCATTCCGAATAACATGGAACCGGAGAAATTTCAAATAACACTAGGTTACCTCAACATGGATATGCTCATCCCCAATTATAAGAATATCATATTTCTTCTTGACAGTAGGAAGAGGAAATTCAAAACCTCCAATAATAATAGTTGGAATTTTTCCAATAGAATTTATACTATGAACTTGAGGTTGTTTCCTCGGAAAGTGTACCGTATGCTCATTACCATTAACATGAAAAGTAACATTGCCTTTATTGCAATCAATAACAGCCCCTACAGTATTCAAAAAGGGTCTACCAAGTATAATCGACATACTATCGTCCTCGGGAATATCAAGAATAACAAAGTACGTTAAGATAGTAACGTTTGCAACCACAACAGGCACATCCTCACGAATACCGACATGTATAGCAGTTGATTTATCGGCCATTTGCAAAGATATTTCAGTAGGTGTCAACTTATTCAATTCAAGTCTACGATATAAAGAGAGAGGCATAACATTAACACCGGCTCCAAGATCACATAAAGCAGTTTTAACATAGTTTCTTTTAATGGAGCATCGTATAGTGGGTACTCCTGGATCTCCAAGTTTCTTTGGTATTCCACCCTTAAAAGTATAATTAGCAAGCATGGTGGAAATTTTAGCTTCTGGTATCTTTCTTTTATTTATAACAATATCTTTCATGCACTTAGCATAAGGATTCATTTTAAGCATATCAGTCAAACGCATACGCAAAAAGATAGGTCTAATCATTTCAGCAAAGCGCTCAAAATCATCATCATCCTTTTTCTTGGATGGTTTAGGAGGAAAAGGCATGGGTTTCTGAACCCATGGTTCTCTTTCTTTACCGTGCTTCCTTGCAATGAAGTCTCTCTTATCATAACGTTGATTCTTTGATTGTGGGTTATCAAGATCAACAACAGGTTCAATCTCTACACCATTGTTATTGCTAGGTTGAGCATCAACATGAACATTATCATTAACATTACCACTAGGTTCATGTTCATCACCAGATTGTGTTTCAGCATCAGAAATAGAAATATCATTGGGATTCTCAGATGTGTCAACAACAGGTTCACTAGCAGCATACAAAGTCCTATCATTTTTCTTCTTCTTCTTAGAAGGACTAGGTGCATCAACATTATTTCTCTATCTTGCTCAATTCTCTTAGGGTGGCCCTCCGGATACAAAGGTTCCCGAGTCATTTTACCCCCTCTAGTCATAACTCTAACAGCATTTTCATTTTTCTTATCATTTAATTCATTGAGCAAATCATTTTGAGCTTTAAGCACTTGTTCTACTTGAGTGGTAACCATAGAAGCATGTTTACTAATGAGTTTAAGTTCACCTTTAACTCTAGACATATAATCACTCAAGTGTCCAATCATATAAGCATTACTTTTCAATTGTCCACCAACATAAGCATTGAAGTTTTCTTGTTTAGCCATAAAGTCATCAAACTCATCCAAGCATTGGCTAGCAAAATTAGTAGACGGGATTTCAACTTTATCATATCTATAGAGAGAATTTACCTTTACTATCTATGTCGGGTTATCAAGACCATGTATTTCTTCAATAGGTGGTATATTAAGGCCATGTATTTCTTCAACAGGAGGTAAATTCTTAACATCTTCAGCTTTAATACCTTTTTCTTTCATAGATTTCTTTGCCTCTTGCATATCTTCAGGACTGAGAAATAGAACACCTCTTTTCTTCGGAGTTGGCTTAGAAGTTGGTTTAGGAAGTGTCCAATTGTTTTCATTAGTCAACATATTATTCAATAACAATTTAGCTTGATCAACAGTTCTTTCCCTGAAAACACAACCAGCACAACTATCCAGGTGGTCTCTGGAAGCATCGGTTAGTCCATTATAAAAGATATCAAGTATTTCATTTTTCTTGAGAGGATGATCAGGCAAAGCATTAAGTAATTGGAGAAGCCCCCCCCCCCAAGCTTGTGGGAGACTCTCTTCTTCAATTTGCACAAAATTATATATTTCCCTTAAAGCAGCTTGTTTCTTTGAGCGGGGAAATATTTAGCAGAGAAGTAATAATTCATATCCTGGGGACTACGCACACAACCAGGATCAAGAGAATTAAACCATGTTTTAGCATCACCCTTTAGTGAGAACAGAAATAATTTAAGGATATAGTAGTAACGAGTTTTCTCATCATTGGTGAACAGGGTGGCTATATCATTCAATTTAGTAAGATGTGCCACAACAGTTTCAGATTCATAGCCATAAAAAGGATCATATTCAACCAAAGTAATTATCTCAGGATCGACAGAGAAATCATAATCCTTATCAATAACACAGATAGGTGAAGTAGCAAAAGCAGGGTCATATTTCATTCTAGCATTCAAAGACTTTTCTTTAAGCTTAGCTAGTAACTTCTTAAGATCAGATCTATCATTGCAAGCAAAAAAATCTCTGGCAATTTCTTCATCCATAACATAACCCTCAGGCACAACAGGCAATTCATATCTAGGGGGAGAATCTTCATCATCACTTTCATCAATATTATTAGTTTCAATAATTTCATTCTCTCTAGCCCTAGCAAGTTGTTCATCAAGAAATTCACCTAATGGCACAGTAGTATCAAGCATAGAAGTAGTTTCATCATAAGTATCATGCATAGCAGAAGTGGCATCATCAATAAAATGCGACATATCGGAATTAATAGCAGAAGCAGGTTTAGGTGTCGCAAGCTTACTCAAAACAGAAGGAGAATCAAGTGCAGAGCTAGATTGCAGTTCCTTACCTCCCCTCGTAGTTGAGGGAAAAATCTTAGTTCTTTCGTCTTTCATGTTCCTCATAGTGACCAGCAGATATAAATCCCAAGTGACTCAAAGAATAGAGCTATGCTCCCCGGCAATGGCGCCAGAAAATAGTCTTGATAACCCACAAGTATAGGGGATCGCAACAGTTTTCGAGGGTAGAGTATTCAACCCAAATTTATTGATTGGACACAAGGGGAGCCAAAGAATATTATCAAGTATTAGCAGTTGAGTTGTCAATTCAACCACACCTGGATAACTTAATATCTGTAGAAAAGTATTTAGTAGCAAAGTAATATGGAAGTAACAGTAACAACGATAAAAGTAATAGTAGCAGTTGTGTAATAATTGTAACAGTGGCAACGGTAAAGTAACTAAGCAAAGATCAATATGTGAAAAGCTCGTAGGCATTGGATCAGTGATGGATAATTATGTCGGATGTGATTCCTCATGTAATAGTTATAACATAAGGTGACACAGAACTAGCTCCAGTTCATTAATGTAATGTTGGCATGTTTTCCGAATATAGTCACACGTGCTTATGGAAAAGAACTTGCATGACATCTTTTGTCCTACCCTCCCGTGGCAGCGGGGTCCTATTGGAAACTAAGGGATATTAAGGCCTCCTTTTACTAGAGTACCGGACCAAAGCATTAAAACTTGGTGAATACATGAACTCCTCAAACTACGGTCATCACCGGTAAGTATCCCGATTATTGTCACTTCAGGGTTAATGGATCATAACACATAATAGGTGACTATAGACTTGCAAGATAGGATCAAGAACTCACATATATTCATGAAAACATAATAGGTTTAGATCTGAAATCATGGCACTCGGGCCCTAGTGACAAGCATTAAGCATAGCAAAGTCATAGCAACATCAATCTCAAAACATAATGGATACTAGGGATCAAACCCTAACAAAACTAACTTGATTACATGGTAAATCTCATCCAACCCATCACCGTCCAGCAAGCCTATGATGGAATTACTCACGCACGGCGGTGAGCATCATGAAATTGGTGATGGAGGATGGTTGATGATGACGACAGCGACGGATTCCCCTCTCTGGAGCCCCAAACGGACTCCAGATCAGCCCTCCTGAGAGAGTTTAGGGCTTGGTGGCGGCTCCGTATTGTAAAACACGATGAATCCTTCTCTCTGGGTTTTTTCTCCCCGAACGTGAATATATGGAGTTGGAGTTGAGGTCGGTGGAGCTCCAGGGGGCCCACGAGGCGGGGGGCGCGCCCTAGGGGGGCGCCCCCCACCCTCGTGGACAGGGTGTGGGCCCCCTGGTGTTGATTCTTTTGCCAATATTTTTTATTAAATCCAAAAAGTTGCTCCGTGGATTTTTAGGTCATTCTGAGAACTTTTATTTCTGCACAAAAATAACACCATGGCAGTTCTGCTGAAAACAGCGTCAGTCCGGGTTAGTTCCATTCAAATCATGCAAGTTAGAGTCCAAAACAAGGGCAAAAGTGTTTGGAAAAGTAGATACAATGGAGACGTATCAGGTTTCGATAGCGATCATGCATGTCGTGGCTTTGCGAGGGGGATCACAACACATCCTAGTTCCAAGCTCAAGCCGTGCAACATAAGAGAATGAACAAAATTTTAGGCCTTCAGAGGAACGATGGCTTGGTTTGTGCTAATGAAAATGAGGACAAGGTCGAGGTGCGAGTGTTCTATCAAAACTTTTAGCAATCACAAGGTTTTGCAGAAACTAGCGACCTCCTTGCATGTTCCTATCAAAGTCTCTACTACCATGAACATGAGCTCATGAAATCCTATACCGTGGTAGAGGGCCAAGACACACTCTTTCAAATGGAAATATTGAAGGCCCCCGATATTGATGGGTATACCACAGGGTTTATTAGCGACATTGGGATCTTTTGTGCGATGATGTGACCCAGGTGATTTTGGAATTTCTTAAACGGCGGGGAATTATCTTCACGTCTGAATGACACTTCCATTACGCTAATTTCTGAGGTACGACACCCACGGTCTATCTCCCAGTATTGTCCTATTTCACTTTGTCCGATTCTTTTTAAGATTGCAGCCAAAGCTGTTACCAATCACATGCAATGTAATATGGATGAGATTATTAGTGAAGAACAAAGTGCTTTTGTTCCCGATAGCCTCATAACAAATAACATGTTAGTTGCATATGAAAGTGTGCATACAATGAAGAGGAGGAAGGATGAGATATATTTTTCTTGCATGGTAAAATTAGACATGATGAAGGCCCATGAGCATGTTGAGTGGCATTATCTTGAAGCACTACTGTCCAAATTGGGCTTTAGTATGAGTTTTGTTAGACTGATCATGAAGTGTGTCTCGTCAGTGTGTCTCATCGGCCGGGTTTTTTGTGCGAGTCAATGGTGAGCTACTGCCTTACTTCACCCCATCTCGGGGGCTTCATCAAGGTGACCCCATTTTGTCTTATCTATTTTTTCTTTGTGCGGAAGACTTTTCCTCATTGTTGAAGTTATGTAGAAATTACTGACAAAGGTTTAAGGGTTAGCTATAGATCATCCTGGGTCACCTATTTACTATTTGCAGATGATAATTTGATTTTCATAAGTGCAAAAGACCAGAGTTCTCTTAGATTGAACAAGATCTTAAGAATCTATGGTGATGCTTTAGGTCAGTGTATTAACCGTGATAAAAGTTCCATTTTCTTTAGCTCTAACACTCCTGATTCTGTGAAGCACGCGTTGAATGCAACACTAAACATCCAGGTGGGGAAGCATTCAGCGATAGGTATCTAGGGATCTCCAATATCGTGGGTTGTATTACAAGTGGTACTTTTGACCACATCAGTGAAAGAGCTCATGGAAAATTTCAGGGATGGTCGGCAAAATTATTAGCTTGTGCAGGACGTGAGACATTGTTTAAATCGGTTGTCCAAGCTATTCCTACTTACCCATCGAGTATGTTTTTGTTGACAAAGGAGGTTTGTAAGATCTTAACTTCTACCATGGCAAAATATTTCTAGAGTAGTTCTCTTGTTAAAAAGTCTATGCATTGGGTACCATGGAAGGATTTGGCGACACCTAAGTGCAATGGTGGTATGGGGCTCCATGACCTGCATGTGTTTAATCACAATGTTGGGTAAGCATGGGTGGTCTTTTTTGACAAACCCTAACTCCTATGTGCAAGAGTTTTAAAGGGCCACTACTTCCCTGATACTGATTTCATGCAAGCACCCGTTCCTAAGTCTGCTACGGCCACTTGGAAGGCGATCATTGCTGGAACGGAGTCCCTTCAGACTAGTTTGATCTCACGTGTTGGAGATGGCTATACCATATCAGTTTTGACACACAAATGGATCCCGGGGACAATATCCCACTTTTGGAGTCACCAAACACTGTTATTGATAAAGTGGGTGATCTCATTAATACGGCCAATTGGTGCTACTTGTGAGTTGCGTTGGGATTTCCTCGAAGAGGAGAGGGTCATGTAGTACAGTAGAGATAAGTATTTCCCTCAGTTTAGAACCAAGGTTATCAATCCAGTAGGTGAACCATGCAACACCTCGTTAGCAGTACCTACACACAAAATAACAAATACTTGCACCCACTGCAAACAAGGGGTTGTTAATCCCACGGTGGTTAATCGCAAGGATCAAATCTCGTAGTGATAGATAGATAGAACAAAAACACAAAATAAAATAAAGTAAATAAAATTACAACAAGTTATTTTTGGATTTTAATATATGATAAAATAGAACCGAGGCCATAGTTTTCACTAGAGGCTTCTCTTTTGAAAATAGCATACAGTAGATTTTAAACAATACTTGTTTGGATTATTATGAGAATATGGTTTTGATTAAACCTCTATCTTTGTGATGTTTTATTCATGATGAATCTTGAAGTCCATGATCTATAAAATTAAAGCTAAGCGTCTTGAGAAGACTGATGAAACCACTTGTGTGTATGACACTACATAGTTATATCGGATAATTGATCTTCATATAGATGAAGCATACAAGT
This sequence comes from Triticum dicoccoides, assembly GCF_002162155.2. NCBI lineage: Eukaryota > Viridiplantae > Streptophyta > Magnoliopsida > Poales > Poaceae > Triticum > Triticum dicoccoides. The sequence continues at coordinate 473,647,314 of NC_041383.1, read as the reverse complement.
CTATTATTTGAATTGACTAGATACATTGTGATGTACAATGTTTGATGAATATAATAGGACGTGGTAGAAAATTATACTTCATCAAAGTTGTGAAGTAAATATGATTTATTTGATAAAAATAAGGACTAAAATATTTTAAATGGATTAAAATTCAGGATCAAGCTATAATATCATTATGACAAAAGATAAAAGGATTTTTACATGAAGAAATATATCGAAGTCATAAGTTTAGCAAGCAATTGAATAATTGTAGAATTATTATTACTGATATGCTTTTATTAAAATTAGGGGATTGATAAATGAAACAACATTATCTTTACTAAATAGATGCACCATCTAAGAGTCTGATAAAACTATAGAATTATAGAATATTTTCAGACTATTGCTTGATTGTAGGTTTAGTATTTATCACAAAATTTTAAGGACAAAAGTGTTAGTCAACAGAATTAATATTATTGAGAATAGACTTACTCATTAAAAGAATAAGTGGGAGAATGATACAACTTACTGAGATTATTGAATCTCTGGCTTTAGTTTAAACAAGACTAAACCGGAAAGTTTCTGGAATATTTTTGACTGGAAAACTAAATAATAGAATCTACTACACATGGTGTAGAACCTTCAGTTAAGACTGTAACAAGATGTAAAGGCTAGGAAAGCTTATTGAATATACTGAATATTTCATCTTAGAAGAAGATGAAAACCCGTGTCACTACACTACTAGGGAAAAGCCTAGCAGTAGCGCTGGTTTTTGGCCTACCAGTAGCACGGGTAACCGCGCTACTGATACGGTGCTACAGGTAAAGCTTAGCAGTAGCGCCTGCTGGCACGCACTACTGCTATATCTACTTAGTAGTAGCGCTTTCCAAAACAACCGCTACTAGTAATTACTAGTAGCACTTTCCAAAACAACCGCTACTACTATTATTCCGTATTCTATTTCTTTTAAATTTTCGGTCGTATTCATACACCTTTATACAATTTTTTCATACAGTAACAATTTAGAGATTGTTTTTACATTATAATGAGTTAGAAAATCATTAGGTGAAAGAACCATAGATTAGTTTCAAGTGCATGGATCCAAAGTAACCAATGGTCACTTTGGATCCATCCATTTGAAATTAATCCGTTGTTCTTTCACCCAATGACATAATAACTTATCATCATCATCATCATAATATCATTAACAACTTATCATCATAATATATCATTGTCATATAACTCCTCATCATCATCATTTTCGTCCATGAGACATCATATAACAACTTGGTCACTAGTTATAATAACAACTCCTCCTCATCATTATCATATAGTACTCATAATCACTACTCCTACTCAGCATCACCATCAAGTCTAAGACATTGTAGCACATAATAAAAGCTTCTCATCATCATCATAGTCATATATAATCAACACTAACTAATTGTTCTTAATACTTAGGACCTACTCCTCTCTCCTAGCTAAAATACCATAAAACAGATGAACTGGTCCTTCTCCATAATGGAGAATGGACATAAACCTATCTCCAACTTCTGGCTTGCACACATTCATTTTGTCTCCAATTATTTGCGTGTGTGAATTCATCACTTTGCTCCATTCTTTGATTTTGAGCCTTCCATCATTTGAAGAAATTGAGTATGCGGTATGGTAAGCCTTCGAAGGAGTTGGTCGTAAGCTAACCATATGCATATCACATTCGGCAAATAGCATGTGAGGCACAACCTTCTTCGGGAGCCTCTATTCAAAAACGTAATAGTAACATATAAAGTTAGCAATGTAGTTTACTTAAGAATAATGTATGCAATGAAGTTACCATCATTAACAAAATCTTACCAAGTTTTTGGCAATGAAGTTACCATCAAGCAATTTATGGACTAGTGGCACGTATCTAGTATAATTTGGGCTGATAGAGTGACTGGTTTTGAAGGCCTCGACATCTTCTATGAATGAGACAAGATAACCTTTCTCCTCACAATTAAGCTTGGAGTCATAGCTGTAGTATGTGCTGTCTACTACCTTCCGAGTATTTCTTGAAGATAAGAAATAAGCTGACAATTATAAATAAATAAGTTTAGTACCAACGAACACCAAATATTTTTAAATTAACAACATAAATTACTGAACTTAACAAATTAGTTTGACAAACACACCTCTAGGCAAAACTGGAGGCATATCCACATTCACCCAGATGTCGATATTATCATCATCATCATAATCTTCGGGATGAATATCATATCTTATTCGCATTCCCTCCTCAAATCCATATGCCTTGCAGAGAGCTTCCCAATTAGAGCAACCAAAATGGGAGCGATCGACCGCATTGTACAGCTTAACCAGAAACTCATAACCATGTTTAGTTCTTAAGTGAGCCCTCCTCGTCTCCACGTTCTCAAAGTCATCTAAAGCAAAACCAAGCTTCTCCAATACATATGGTCTAGCATGGCACGGGATGTACTAATCGAATTGAAAAAAATCCATAAATTAAACATTGAACAAAAGAAGCACAAGTGATGATATTAATTATGATGAAATGGTTGTCGTTGCGTACCATACAAACATCAAAGGTCTCTTCCAGCTTCATGGTGAAAAACCTATCATTTTGCAGGTGAGGAAACCTGTCGCACAAACCCCGGTCATCGTAGCAGTACCCGCACTCCGGGATCCCATCGTCATCAGACATCTCCTGTGTTCAAAATTCAAAGATTATAACTCGACGGCAAAACCCAAAAAATTCAGCATGACCTTTGCTAAAAAAGGACATATCGAGCGCCTAAAATTTGCCGGAACGGAAATTAATCAACACTCCGGCAAAACATAGGCCACTTATCAATGTCATTGCATTTCAATGGTTGAAAATATGAACAAAAACATTTCAAAATATCTTATATATAATCCTAACACTAAATAAACTAGTGTTAATAACTACTTACTAAATAAACTAGTTTTAAATAAACTAGTTCTATTAAGCACTTACTGTAAATAAACTAGTTCTATTAATCACTTACTAAATAAACTAGTTCTATTAAGCACTTAATATAAATAAACTAGTTATATTAATCACTTATTAAATAAATTATTTCTATTAAACACTTGCTAAAAATTCTACTACCCTAGTTCTACCCTAAATTTTCTTACTTCTATTTTATTCAAAACACCTAAAATAGTCAAAAAAATATTCTATTAAAAACCTACATTCTACAATATCTACATTCTAAAATATACATTTAAATTACCTACAATTTGCAAGAACAGAGACAAGGTAGGGAGGGAG
>NC_041383.1:473631222-473643636 GCF_002162155.2 Triticum dicoccoides | reverse complement strand
GGAGGAGGAGGGTGAGGGGCGGCCGGAAGAGGAGGAGGGAGGGGCGGTGGGAGGACGGCTGCCGGCGGAGGAGGGAGGAGGGGGGAGGGGGTGGTCGGAGGCGGAGGGAGAAGGGCGCGGTGGGAGGAGGAGGGAGGGAAGGAGGGATGGAGGGAGTACATCGGTGGCGGACAGACGGCGGCGGCGGCGGCGGACGACGGGTATCGGTGCGGGCGAGAGTGACTGAGAAGGAGAGTGAGTGAGAGGGTCGGCCGCATGGGAAGGATAAGGTAGGGTTAGTAGTAGCGTGTGTTCGAAAAAAGCGCTACAGCTAAGGAGAATAGTAGTAGCGCTAGGCGAGGATATGCGCTACTACTAAGTGGGGCTAGCCGTGTGCGCCAGTTCAAACACAGCAGCGGCGCTTTTTGCTAATACGCGCTACTGCTAAAATTATAGTAGTAGCAGGCTTTATTTACACGCGCTGCTACTAAGTAGTAGTACCGCATTTTGTCTAGCGCTACTGCTAAGATGTTGTGTATAAGGTTTTCCCTAGTAGTGCTATGAGGAAGCAGTGATGGCGCCCAGCTAAGATAGGTATTACTCAAACCATTTAAAATCCAAAGTGAAGTCCATATGCAGGGAACAAGTTTTGAACTTGGAGAAACCTTCAGAAAAATGTATAATTGGACTTTTAATTATTCATGGATAATGATCTAGAAAGTGAAATTGTACAAAAGAGTTTTGTAGGACTGGAAGAGTTGATCTTCTAAAATCTTCTTATTAATAGCAATACTAAAAGGTATAAATGGATTACAATGGTGAGAGTTGTATATTGATGCGCAACAAACTAATTTTGAAAGAGATTTCAAATAGGGTATATTAGATATAACCAAAAAAGGTTTTGTTGGGAATACTAGAATTATATAAATATTTCAAAGCCATATGTATGATTTGAAATAAAGTATCAAGTAGCTGGAAATTTGATAAAACAATTGGAAAATTTGAAATTTATCAAAAAATACTTGTGTATACAAGAGTTTAGTGGGGGCTCTATGACATTTATGATCTTACATATTTATGACATATCACTTGATCAAAAATAATATAAAGTATATTAGCACAAAGAAAAACTATTACATGTTTATAATTGAAACATCTAATTATAGTAAGACTTGTATGGTGACAAAAGTTTTAAATAAATTTAAAAGGAGGAAATGTTTTCTCCAAATGTCACGTAGCATAACACTGCAGAAATCAATAGTTGATGAGCATGTATGGATGAATATGATTCATCATGTGTGTTATCAAATGTACAAAGCCATATGTTTTGCATAGACTAATTATTAGTAGTAAGTACCATAGTGATATCTAATAGATTCACTAGGGTAGTTGCTTAAAGTTGTAAGTACCTCAGTTGGATGAAAGCTCTACTTCTTGTATTTAGAGGAGATGAAGATGTTGTTGTAAAAGTTACTCAAAATACTTGTTGTGTAAGGTTACACAAGACAACTTCATGACTGATAAACTATCGAGCTATAAATTTTGAAATAGTTTTTCAAAAATGAACATAATTTGGATCTATAAATGATATAGCTTGAGACTAAAGAAGTTTTTCAATAGTATATAATCTAGATCAATAATTTTTTTTGATAAATTATGATGTAGTTCCAAAATAGATATTGACTATATGGAGTTATAGCAATGAGACTATATGGAGATATAGTGTTACTATAGAATGGATAGTGTCACCATTAATGTAACAAATGAATTACACAATAAAACCAGATGTTACCGACACAAATAACATTGGGATTTGAAAAGTGTCAGATCCAGTGATGAAGGCTCTACCACTAGCAAAACATGAGCAACACCGGATAGCCATATGTGTTAAGAAAGCATGCAACTAGATTGTTGACTCTAGTGCAAGTGGGAGACTGTTGGAAATATGCCGTAGAGGCAATAATATTTGTATTATTATATTTCCACATTCATAATTAAGGAGTTTATATCCTATGCTATAACTGTTATGATCCTAAAATATGCGATTCGGTGAAAAACTCATATGCACGTGTGGGATGATAAATGGTAAATAAAAAGGTTCCTAGTCTCCGCTCTAAGACTAACTCAAGTGTTGATGATGATCACAATTTCTAGATCTTAGGATATCATTAAGTGTAACGATAATCCTAAAACAACATTGAGATTAAGACATTAGAAGAACGACCATATTGAATCGACCCAATCTTGTTTGTTATGAATTGAGTTAATATCATCTGCATTCAATTGTAATAACATGGAGTGTTAGTGTGTGGTATTGCTTCTTACCGTAACATGGGCTTTGGGATTGCTCAAACATCACCTGTAATACGGTGATCATAACGACAACTTACAGGTTCATCAAAAAGTTTGACAAGTGACCAGATAGCTTGAGAGTGGGATTTGCTCCTGCGACGACGGAGAGATATTCTTAGGGCCCTCTAGGTGTGATAAAATTAATCATCTTTTGGCCAGACATACGTGACTTGGTCACGGGAATGCTGGAACACAATAACGAGGATTTCGGTATAGTGAGCATGGTGATGACTCAGGAGGATACCAATGCATGGCAGGTTTTGTAAAGTATCACGAAGCAAAGGGAACATCATACTATAATCAAAGGTTCACTTGAATTGAAAGTGCGTTATGTCGACTAGAGGGGGGTGAATAGGCGATTTTTATGAATTCTTCACTGAGGAATTTGCCGGTGAGGAAATTCCTTAGCGAAGAACTATTAGCAGCGGAATAAGTACTCAGAAGTAAGCATAACAGAATACAAGCATGGTCATCATGATGAAATGAAGACTAGCACAGAGTACAGAAAGCGTAATCACAGGATAACACAAGATGAAGACAAACAGACTAAAGAAATTGAACTGAGGAAATTGAGAAAGTCTTCAGTCAAAGTCTTCAAACACAGATATGAACAAACACTCAACACAGTAATGAGGAAATGAAAGGGTTGAGGAAATAGAACCAGTTAGGTTGGTGAAGACAATGATTTGGTAGACCAGTTCCAACTGTTGTCTTAGTTGTACGTCTGGTTGGAGCGGTTGAGTATTTAAACTCGAGGACACACAGTCCCGGACACCCAGTCGCTGAGCACACAGCTCAGGACACCCAGTCCTCACCGTATTCTCCTTGAACTAAGGTCACACAGACCTCGTCCAATCACTCGTGGTAAGTCTTCAGGCGACTTCCAAACCTTCACAGACTTGGTCACTCGGCGATCCACAATTCCTCTTGGATGCTCTAGACCTTGACGCCTAACCGTCTGGAAGAAGCACAGTCTTCAAAGGTAACAAGCGTCAGATCCACGCAGGATCAATTTCTTCAGTGATGCTCAATCACTTTGGGTTTGTAGGGGTTTGGTTTTGGGTTTTCCTCACTCGATGATTTTCGCTCAAAGTCCTCGGAGGATGGGTTGCTCTCAAATGACAAGTGTCAAGTTCTCTCGGAGCAGCCAACCAGCTAGTGGTTGTAGGGGGCGGCTATTTATAGCCTAGGGAGCAGCCCGACATGATAAGACATAAATGCCCTTCAATGATATGACCATTAGGTGGATAAGATATTTTGGGACAGCTGGCACGCAGCACAGCAACGGTCGGAAATTTGACTCTCAAATTCCTCAGGGCTATCATGTTCCTCACTATGTAGGTAATTCGCACTGACGAATTCCTAACTCCTCAGTCAGAACAAATTCATCAGCGACCAGAAGAACTTCGTCTCTGACACTGAAGAAAGTGACTGAACTGTATGAGATTTCCAAAGGCTTCACTCGAAGGGATTGGTAGGTGTAGGATTTTGAGTTGAGCATCACATGGAAATTTTTCCTTAGTATTTCCTCGACCCCCTTTAACAGTACGGTGTTTCCTATGACTCAAGAAAGAGAAAATGAAACTACGAAAACAAAAGTCTTCACGCTTCATGTTCCACAAATGAATACCAAGTCTTCAAGGTCACGCCAATTTCTTCACTTTCAAAGTCTTCAGAAAGTCTTCAGAATATCAAAGTCTTCAGTTGAAGAACTTCATTTTTAGGGGTCGACTTTCTCTGTAAATATCAAACTCCTCATAGACTTATAGACCTGTGTACACTCTCAAACGCATTAGTCCCTTAACCTATAAGTCTTCAATACACCAAAATCACTAAGGGGCACTAGATGCACTTACAATCTCCCCCTTTTTGGTGATTGATGACAACATAGGTTAAGTTTTCAATGGGGATAAACATATGAAGTGTATACACTGATATTGAGGAATTTGATTACAAGATATAGAAGAACTCCCCCTGAAGATGTGCATAGTGAGGAATTTTCTTTTGAGGCAATGCACATTTGAAGAGTTGAATCATGGAGATCTCCCCCTATGTCTTGTAATTCATACACGCATTTGATATATAATATGAAGAATTTGAAATGCATGATGAAATATGGTGCCTGATGAGATTCAGCATGCGTGCAATGTCATTAACGAGGAATAAGCATGCAAAGCATAATGCAACAAAAGTATCAGCACACCATCGGGTTTAAGATTACAACTCGATCCAAATAAAAGTTTCAGAAGAACGAGAGTTGTAACTTAAAAAAATGCCCTTAATATAGACCCGCTTGAAGATTAACTCAGATTTCTCCCCCTTTGTCATCAAATGACCAAAAGGATTGAAATTGAGGACTAACGCCCCTGAAGAATTTCAAGTCGATGGAGGAGCGCCAGCGTTGTCGGGGTTGTTTGTTGTTGCAGGGCCTGCTGCAGTGTCGTCCAAATCTTCACACTCATCAGTGTCACGCGATGAAGAATAAGAGCTGGCCACCAGTGGAGGAATTTTGACCCTCTTGAATTTCTTCGGAGGAGGTGCAGACCAGTCAAATTCTTCCTTGAGACCCATAGTCTTCAGTTCTTCAGCGCTATAGACATGAGTGAGGACAGCCCAGGTGCGGTTGAAGGTTTCATGAAGGTAGTATTGGTTCTTCTTCACTGCATTGTGTGTTGAGGTCATATTGTGAAGAAGTGCACCAAACTGACGCTTTACCCATTTGTGATTGCGATCAACCTTCTGATGAAGACTGAGGAGTAACTCACGGTCAGTCATCACCCTGGGTGCTGTGGCTTGAGGATTTTGCTTGGCTGAGGTATTTGCGGCAGAGTCATGTGTGGCAGAATCGTCATTGGTAGAGTAAGATGCAGCCTTGCGAAATTGACCATCCAATGGACGAATGCCTTCATCGATCATAGCAGCGGCCTTGCCTTTATCATCAGCTGATGAAACTGTTCGTTTGAGGACTTCAATGGGAGGCAAGTAGCTACCGTGGTTCAGAGTGTCAGCTTTGTAATTCAGTGAAGATCTTGCCCTGATGAATCTCATAATCCAAGGAGCATAGGGCTTCAGCTCGAATGGTGACATAGCAATATTGGCCAGAGTCCGCATGAAGAAATCATGGAAGTTGATGGGAACGCCATGAATGACGTTGAAAAGCATATTCTTCATGATGCCAACGACTTCTTCATCATTTGAGTCGTGGCCTTTGATGGGACTCATTGTCTTCGTCAGAATTCGATAGACAGTCCGAGGCACATAGAGTAATTCCTTGACGAGGAATTTGGTTCGTGGGGCCTGCCTTGGCTTCAAAGGCTTCATCAGCACTTGCATATAGTGATTTGAAAGTTCTGGTTCGTTGTAGATACAACGAGCACCATCAAGTGGAGGACTGAGTGGTAGAGCATGAAGCAATTCAGTTGCTGGTGCCTTGTAGTGAGTATTTTCAGACATCCAGTCTAATACCCATGAGTTCACGTCTTCAGCGTCTCCGGTGATGTGCAGAGTTGCATAGAATTGAAGAATGAGTTCTTCATTCCAGTTACAGATATCAGTGCAGAAATTCAGAAGTCCTGCATCGTGAAGAACACTGAGGACTGGCTCAAAGCCGGGCAGAGACTCCATGTCCACATGAGGAATATGTGCATGATCGAAGACTTTGTCTTTGTTGAAGAGCACTGAGGAATAGAAATTGTCTTGGCTGGCAGTCCAGAAACGCCTCTTCCTTGTGCGAGCAGAATCATATGGATTATAATCAGTGAAGAATACGTGCTCGGCAAAGAAATCTTCAGCCTTGAACTTCTGTTTGCTTGAGAACGGATTCTTTGGCTTTGGCAGAGGGGTGTTAGTGAGTTGCATCACCACCTCAGGAATCGCGAGCTCATGTTCTTCAGACTGAGGAATTTCTTGTTCCTCAACAGGTGCAGTCTAAGGATCAACAGCAGCAGGTTCATCAGCACTAGTGGCTGGAATTTCTTCATGGACAGATGAAGTGGGATGAGTTTCTTCAGAGCCCATTTGAACAGTTGGAGCAGGGGACTGAGGTATCTGTTGGATTGGGGTGAAGAGTGGAGAATTTGGATGCTGACTTTCCCAAAAGTCATCGTTCATCACTGGCGTTGTGCTTCCAATATCCACATCTTCTTCAAGTTCCTCAACACCGGCCTCTTTAGCTGTGAACTGAGGCATAGGCGAGGAAATGATTGGGGTTGAAGGGATTGCTTCCACTTCAATTTCTTCATCAATCTGCTCTGACGAAGCAGCAAAATGATTTTCTTCATCAGATCTGCTTGGGATCTCATAGTCTTCTCCAAAAGGAACAAGGTCCTTTGATGGCATGGAGGAAATCGGAACAACATCAATTGGATTTTCAAGTGAGCTGGTCATTGGCTTCATTTTCTTTGCAGCCGAAGAGTTTGACGCAGCTGATGCCTTCCTTTTCTTCACTGCAGCTTGCTCTGCAGCCTTGGTCTTCTTCACATCAGAAGCAGATGGAAGAATTGGAGTTGGTGTGGGCGCGGGAGGAGCTGAGGAATCTGGTTCATTTTCTTCAGGCGCAACTGATGCAGTTGCTCCGATCTCTTCAGTTTCTTTAGGCGCACCACTAGTGGATGCCCTGGCAATTTCTTTAGCGGCTGGAATCTCTTCACCGGCCCTGGAACGAGCATGTTCTTCAGCAGGCTGAAAGTCATCAGCGGTGCTGGCATGTTCTTCAGTAGGCTGAGCAGAGTCTGTAGCCTGAAGATTTTCTTGTTGCGATGGGGCTGCAACATTTGTGAATTTCTTCGTCAATTGACGAATCTTACTTTAGCTCCTTGCCAATCAGCATAGTAGGCATCAAAGTCTTTGCTGAGGGCTTGAATTTCAGACTGAGCCTGGAGAAGTTCCTTAGGTGTCATTCTGACAACGTTTTTCTTCAGGAGCTTCTCCTTTCTGTATTGAGCTTTCCTGATCTCTCTTGCCTTTTCAAACTTCCATTTCTCTACAGTGATGAAATGGGTCAGCATGTGACTTTGACCAGAGGTCAGATAAAAATCAGGCATAGGGGTGTTAGGATCCTTGTGCCAGAGATCAATGTAATCAAGAAACCACCAGTCCTTTGACATGTAGCCAGATGCACAGGAGCTGAGGACTTTGAAGGAGTTGTTGAGGACTTTGGTGGAGCTGTAGCAGTGTGAGGAATTTGCCGTGAGGGCACTGTTGGTGAAGCACTTGGCTTACGAGCAGGCTTCTTTGGCATGGATTTCCTCGTTTTGACCGAGGCCTCAGTAGCAGTAGCAGTGGCAGAATCCTCATTGAATTTCTTCACTGCCTCCTTGGCTTGTCTTGCCAATTTAGCTTGGCGCTTAGCCCATTCTTCAGGAAAGTCCTCACCACGTTTGATGCTTGTGGGGTCAGCTACTTGACCAGGTGCCAATGGAGCTCTTGGGCATGGAGGATTGAGGGCGAATTTCCTCATGTACTTTGGAGTCACATATATGTATTCCCTCCATTCCCTTGCCCATCTCCGTTCAATCCTCTGAATGCGCACCTTGCGCTGATTTTTGTTTTCTTTGCCAAATTTTGCTTCATCAGGTGTGCAATAGTCAGCATAAATTTCCTCAGGGATTTCAAACACAGTCATAACCTTAGGTTTCTTTCCTCCTTTCCGCGGCTTCTTACCGTCTGCCATATTCTTCAGTTGAGGAATTTGAACAATCGAGTTCTCTGAAGAAGTATGCAGTTTTTCTTCGAGGAACGCTGCAAATGAGTTAAGTTGATGAGAACCTAGTGATTCAGCAGCAGACATGAGTACCTGTGAACAGAGTACAGGTGCGAGGAATTCGGAGAGGTCATATGCGTTCTGAGGAGGTTTTTCAAAAAGAACAAGTTTTGAGGAATTTGACCAGATGAACCTTGAGGAATTTCACTAAGCGTTCTTGCCTTAGGTTCCAGAGTTGTACAGATCGAAGATCCACACAATTAGGGAATCTTGAAGAAAATGATTGCTTAGAGAAACAGTTCAAGATCATACGATGTGTGAGGTGTTCATATGTGTGAAGATTTGAAGAATAAACACCTTTGAAGATTTTCAGGAAAGTTTGAGAATCAACGTGAGTAATAAAAGTAACTTTTAATTAGCCGAAGTGAAGAACACGACGAACTGAGAAGAACAGATGTGAAGCTCGTCAGGTTAGATCTCCCACGCCCTAACTTGGCAGAGGAAGACAGCTACGGCAGCGGCGGAGTGAAGATTTCCGCGGTCGGCGTGAGTACGACGGCGACGAGGTCGAGGCAGCGAAGCTCTTCCTCACCGGCGACGATTGAGTAGCGGCGGTGCTAGGGTTTGAGGAGCTCGAGTGAGAGAGTAGCGATCGAGCGGAGTAAATGAAGTGAGGAAGGGGAGAGGGGTATTTATAGACACGGTGAAAACAGTTCGCCCGAAGATTTGGGATGAACGTGCCCCTGCCCTTTCTCCTTCACGCGACATGTGTTACCCACATACCGTGTAGTTGAGATCGTGTACGATCGTGGGTGAATAGAATAATGCATTGTGGGATGCGGAACGGTTTGAGCGGCAAAACCAAAAATTTGGATAAGATTTGTTTTAAAGTTTCGTTCGCAATTTCTTCAGCTGACAAGGACACAGTGAAGATTTTGAACAAGTTTCAAATAGAACGCATATGAAGAATTTGTGAATAGATTGGGTTGAGTATAGCATAGAGGGGGAAGGGTCCGATCACATTCACTTAGCAGAAAAAGCAACTTGAAGAAATGGCTATAAGTGAATGCTGTAGAGGACATAAACTCATATATATATATATATATATATATATACATATATATATATATATAGCCAATGAAGAAAAATGAAGGAAACAGTGAAGATTTTGAAAAGTTGAAGAATTTGAAAAACTGAAGAATTTCAAAACTGAGGAAAAACTCAAATTGAAGATTTTCAACTTTTTGTGGTGGCGTGACCCACCGTATAAGAATGATGATTTCAGACACCGCGTACAATTGTCGTAGGGTTCTGAGAATCAAATTCTTCATTAATTTCTTCACACTTAGAGTGTTATTCTTCATTGATTGAAGAAAAACGTTTCTTCATGTGTTGCACATCTAAGTCATCAATTTTGCATAAGTGTTAGGATGTGTGTCCTTTTCAAAGAACATTCGAAGATTCTAAGATATTTAGCTCACACCGCAACTTGCTAAATCTCTTCTCATCCAAGGGCTTAGTGAAGATATCAGCTAGCTGTTCTTCAGTCTTCACGTGCTCGATGGAGATGTCGCCCTTCAACACATGATCACGAGGAAAATGATGACGAATCTGAATGTGCTTTGTCTTCGAGTGCTGAACTGGGTTGTGAGCAATCTTGATGGCACTCTCATTGTCGCAGAGGAGAGGCACATTCTTCACGTTGACGCCATAGTCCTTGAGTGTTTGCTTCATCCAAAGCAGTTGAGCACAGCAAGAGCCAGCAGCAATGTATTCAGCTTCCGCAGTGGACAGTGATACGCAGTTCTGTTTCTTCGAGGACCAACAGACCAAAGATCGTCCGAGGAAATGACAAGTGCCAGAAGTTGACTTGCGGTCCACACGATCACCAGCATAGTCAGAGTTAGAATATCCAATGAGATCAAAAGCAGAGCCCTTGGGGTACCATAATCCTAGTGTTGGTGTGTGAGCTAGATATCGAAGAATATGCTTCACAGCCTTATGGTGTGATTCCTTCGGTGCAGCTTGAAATCGGGCACACATGCGAACACTAAGCATTATATCTGGCCTAGATGCACATAAGTACAATAAAGAACCAATCATGGAGCGGTATACCTTGTGATCGAAGTCAATACCATTTTCATCAGTGCATAGATGGCCATTTGTGGGCATAGGAATTTTGACGCCTTTACAATCTTGCATGCCGAATTTCCTCAGTACATCTTTGAGGTATTTCTCCTGAGATATGAATATGCCATTGCGCTGTTGACGAATTTGAAGACCTAAGAAGAATTTCAACTCTCCCATCATAGAAATTTGATATTCTTCACTCATCATATAGGCAAATTCATCAATATAACGTTGGTCAGTACAGCCAAAGATAATATTATCAACATATATTTGGCACACAAACAGTTCACCATCATAAGATTTAGTAAAGAGAGTAGGGTCGAGTGAACCGGGTGTGAAGCCATTCTTCACGAAGAATTCCTTCAATGTATCATACCACGCCCGAGGAGCTTGCTTGAGGCCATAGAGGGCCTTATTAAGTCTGAAGACTTTGTCAGGATTCTTTGGATCTTCAAAACCTGGGGGTTGAGCAACATATACTTCTTCCTCAAGCTTACCATTAAGGAATGCACTTTTCACATCCATTTGATATAAGATGATATCATGATGGTTAGCATAAGCAAGTAATATGCGAATAGCCTCAAGTCTAGCAACATGTGCAAAAGTTTCATCAAAATCAATTCCTTCAACCTGTGTGTAGCCTTGAGCTACTAGTCGTGCCTTATTCCTCACCACAAGGCCATTTTCATCTTGCTTGTTGCGGTAGATCCACTTTGTGCCAATGATATTATGCTTGCGAGGATCTGGACGTTTGACCAGTTCCCAGACATTATTGAGCTCGAACTGATGTAATTCTTCTTGCATAGCCTGAATCCACTCCGGCTCCAAAAATGCTTCATCTACCTTAGTGGGCTCTGTGATAGAGACAAAAGCATAGTGCCCACAAAAGTTAGATAAATGTGAAGCTTTTGAGCGTGTGAGAGGACCTGGTGCTCTAATGTCATCGATGATCTTCTCCACTTGCACTTCTTTTGCAACGCGAGGATGAGCTGGTTGTCGCTGAGGAGTTTGATCAGCATTTTCTTCAGCACCATTTTCCTCAGCATTTTCTTCAGGTGTATCAGCTCGATGTTCTTCATGAACTGGAATGAATTCTTCAGGAAATTCTTTAGTAGGAATGACATCCTCAGTTGCCTTGAACTTGATAGAATCCTCAGGTGCTGGTTCATCTAACACATAAGGTAGGTGCTCTCTTTGCGAGCCATTAGTTTCATCAAATCGCACATCTACAGTGTCAACAATCTTGTGAAGAACAATGTTGAAGACTCTGTAGGTGTGCGAGTCCTTTCTGTAACCAAGCATAAAACCTTCATGTGCTTTCGGTGCAAATTTAGAATTGTGGCGAGGATCTCTAATCCAACATTTAGCACCGAAGACTTTGAAATAACTCACATTGGGTTTCTTGTCAGTGAGGAGTTCATAGGCCGTCTTCTTGAAGAATTTGTGAAGATATACTCTGTTGATGATGTGGCACGTAGTATCAATTGCATCAATCCAAAAACGATGAGGAGTTTTGTATTCATCAAGCGTAGTGCGAGCCATCTCAACAAGAGTTCTGTTCTTGCGCTCCACGACGCCATTTTGCTGAGGAGTATAGGGAGCAGATAACTCATGAGTAATACCAAGTTCATCAAGATAGTCATCAACACCAGAATTCTTGAACTCGGTTTCATTGTCACTTCTGATGTGCTTGATCTTCACACCAAAGTTGGTTGAAGCCCTCGAGGAAAAACGTTTGAAGACTTCCTGCACTTCATGTTTGTAAGTAACAATGTGTACCCATGTATATCGAGAGTAATCATCAACAATGGCAAAACCATATAGAGATGCATCATTAGTGACTGCTGAGTAATGATTAGGTCCGAAGAGGTCCATGTGAAGCAATTCGAATGGACGAGTAGTGGTCATGATAGTCTTCGCTGGATGCTTGGCCTTGGTCATTTTTCCAGCTTCACAGGCTCCGCATAAGTGATCCTTGAGGAATTTGACATTCTCAATGCCAATGACATGCTTCTTCTTCGCAAGCGTGTGCAAATTCCTCATGCCTGCGTGACCAAGTCGTCGATGCCATAGCCAGCCTTCTGAAGCTTTTGCAAGTAGACACACGGCTGGTTGTGGTCCTGTAGAGAAATCAACAATATACAAATCTCCTCTCCTAAAGCCTTCGAAGACTTTGGAATTGTCAGCTTCCATAATCACAACACAGCGATACTTGCCAAAGACAACAACCATATCAAGATCACAAAGCATTG
>NC_041383.1:473540805-473631114 GCF_002162155.2 Triticum dicoccoides | reverse complement strand
TGACATGAGGTTGTATCCTAAGGACTCAACAAGCATGACTTTGTCCATGTGTTTATCCTTAGAGATCGCAACCTTACCAAGACCCAATACCTGACTTTTGCCTTTGTCAGCAAAGATGATGTGCTTCAGATGTGACGGTGATAAGGGAGCATCCATCAAAAGATTCTTGTCACCAGTCATGTGATTTGTACATCCACTATCGAGGACCCATTCAGTGGCTTTGGGTTGATCATCCTGCAGATGAATTAGTGTAACTTACAATCTCATATGCTTCATCAATGAAGAATATGATATCAAGTTCATCAGATGAATTTCATCAAGCAGTAAACAGATATAGCAGTAGGAGGACGTGTGAAAGTTTATTTCATCATGATTCGCCTGCGTCCTTTCAGGCAGTTTTGTCAGGTCCCCAGCAAATTCTTCAGACGTTAAGGCACGTCTGGAGACCTGACCCTGCAGAAGAGATTAGTTCTTTTTCTTCACCACCCACATCTGAAGGGGTGGCAAAGAGTTCATCACTCTGCGAGCACCATACGAGAATGGTGGCATAGAAGCCAAACCATTTCGTTTCACATAAGAGGGGTTAGGGTAAGCATATGAATAAGCAGAGAAATTCTTCGAGAACTTATGAACATAATGGTTTGAAGAATAATGCACATATTCATAGCCCTTAGCTCTACCCTGCAAAACAGAGTTGTTAGCACGATGATAATCATATGAAGACTTTGATCCATTTGAGGAATTTGATCCATATGAAGAATTTGATCTGGGGTTCCTGTTCTTCACTGGTGGTGTCATGAGGACATTCACCTGAAGACTTTCAAGGCACTTCTTGGGAACCCAGATTTTCTTCATAGGAGAACCGTTCCTGCAGTTAGTGCCAACATATCTAGCAAATACTTCACCATTCTGATTTTTGAATAGTTTATAGTTGGAGTCAAATGACTCATCAGAAGGATGAGGAGATTCACATGTAAAGCCAGATAAGTTAGATGGATTAACTGGAGGTCCCTTTGCAGCAACCCATGAGGTTTTGGGGTACTGCTCAGGCTTCCAATATGTTCCATCAGCATTAAGTTTCCTCTCAAAGGCGATACCCTCTTTCCTAGGGTTTCTGTTGAGGATCTGCTTTTTAAGCACATCACAAAGAGTCTGATGCCCTTTGAGGCTTTTGTACATGCCTGTCATGTACAATTCCTTCAGCCCTACATCGTCAGTGATACTAGCAATGTCCTCAGATGAGGAATTAGTGATAGCAGAGGCAGGTGAAGAATTTGTAACAGTTGAAGCATTTGAACATTCAGGTGAAGAATTAGCAGATTCACGTTCAATGCACTTTAAGCATGGAGGAACAAATTCTTCCTGAGAAGCGCTGATTTGTTGAGCTAGTAATGAATCGCGCTCCTTCTGAAGATCTTCATAACTCACTCTTAGCTTCTCAAGATCTTGCTTTCTTTGAAGAAATTCATAAGAAAGTTTCTCATGATCAGATAAGAGAGTGTTATGATGACTTTGAAGGTTATCAAACCTAGACTGAAGTCTCTGAAGATTTTTAGTCAGGGCTTTAGTGCGATCCATTTCTTCACCCAACATATCATCACTTTTGTCTAGCATGTTTTGAACCTTTTCAAAAGCCCTTTATTGTTTTACAGCAATCTTAGCAAGTTTAGAGTAGCTGGGCTTGAGATCCTCATCAAATTCATTTTCACTAGATTTAGAGGAGGTGTATTTGAGTACCTTTGCACCTTTTGTCATGAAGCAATAGGTGGGAGCGTAGTCATCATTATCTTCATCAGGCTTGTCGGTGGGGTCAGTTTCTTCAGTGTTGAAGATGGACTTGCTAACGAAAGCAGTAGCGAAGGCCAGACTCGCCACACCAGATTCGGATTCTTCAGACGCCTCCTCTTCCTCATGTTCCTCAGATTCAGCTTCAGAGTCCATTTCCTTGCCAATGAATGCCCGAGCCTTCTTGGAGCTGCTCTTCTTGTGAGATGAAGACTTCGAGGATTTTGATGACGAAGATTTTGACGATTTCTTCTTCTTCTTCGCATCATCAGAACTGTGATCCTTGTATTTCTTCTTCTTCAATTCCTTTTCCCACTGAGGACAATCTTGAATATAATGACCAGGTTTCTTGCATTTGTGGCACATCCTTCTCTTATAGTCACTTAATGAGGAATCACTGCTTCTTGAGGATTTTCCAAAGCGACCACGTCTTGAGAACTTCTGGAATTTCTTCACGAGCAGTGCTAGCTCCTGGCTCAATTCTTCAGGATCACCAAGGCTACTACCAGAATCCTCACATTCAGACTCAGACACAACCTTGGCCTTCAGGGCACGTGGTTTGCCATAGCTCGAACCATAGAGATCTCTCTTTTCAGCAAGCTGGAACTCGTGAGTATTTAGCCTTTCGAGGATATCGGCAGGATCAAGAGACTTGTAGTCAGCCCGTTCTTGTATCATCAGACCCAGAGTATCAAATGAGGAATCAAGCGATCTCAATAGTTTCTTCACCACCTCATGGTCAGTGATGTCAGTGGCACCGAGGGCTTGAAGCTCATTTGAGATGTCAGTGAGGCGATCAAAGGTTTGTTGGACATTTTCATTGTCGAGTCTTTTGAAGTGGTTGAAGAGATTCCGAAGAACATCAACTCGAGAGTCACGCTGAGTTGAGACTCCTTCATTCACTTTGGACAGCCTATCCCAGATAAGCTTAGCAGTTTCCAAAGCACTCACGCTTCCATACTGTCCTTTACTCAGATGGCCACATATGATATTCTTCGCTTGAGAATCGAGTTGCTTGAATCTCTTCACATCGGTAGCGTTCAGTGAGGATGAGACAGAGGGAACACCATTTTCCACAACATACCAGAGATCGTTGTCAATTGCCTCGAGATGCATTCGCATCTTGTTTTTCCAGTAGGGGTAGTCCGTCCCATCAAAGGTAGGACACCCAGCTGAGACCTTGATCATACCTGCGGTCGACATAACTAAAACTCCAGGCGGTTAAACCAAAATCACACAGAACAAGGGAGTACCTTGCTCTGATACCAATTGAAAGTGCGTTATGTCGACTAGAGGGGGGGTGAATAGGCGATTTTTATGAATTCTTCACTGAGGAATTTGTCGGTGAGGAAATTCCTTAGCGAAGAACTATTAGCAGCGGAATAAATACTCAGAAGTAAGCATAACAGAATACAAGCATGGTCATCATGATGAAATGAAGACTAGCACAGAGTACAGAAAGCGTAATCACAGGATAACACAAGATGAAGACAAACAGACTAAAGAAATTGAACTGAGGAAATTGAGAAAGTCTTCAGTCAAAGTCTTCAAACACAGATATGAACAAACACTCAACACAGTAATGAGGAAATGAAAGGGTTGAGGAAATAGAACCAGATAGGTTGGTGAAGACAATGATTTGGTAGACCAGTTCCAACTGCTGTCTCAGTTGTACGTCTGGTTGGAGCGGCTGAGTATTTAAACTCGAGGACACACAGTCCCGGACACCCAGTCGCTGAGCACGCAGCTTAGGACACCCAGTCCTCACCGTATTCTCCTTGAACTAAGGTCACACAGACCTCGTCCAATCACTCGTGGTAAGTCTTCAGGCAACTTCCAAACCTTCACAGACTTGGTCACTCGGCGATCCACAATTCCTCTTGGATGCTCTAGACCTTGACGCCTAATCGTCTGGAAGAAGCACATTCTTCAAAGGTAACAAGCGTCAGATCCACGCAGGATCAATTTCTTCAGTGATGCTCAATCACTTTGGGTTTGTAGGGGTTTGGTTTTGGGTTTTCCTCACTCGATGATTTTCGCTCAAAGTCCTCGGAGGATGGGTTGCTCTCAAATGACAAGTGTCAAGTTCTCTCGGAGCAGCCAACCAGCTAGTGGTTGTAGGGGGCGGCTATTTATAGCCTAGGGAGCAGCCCGACATGATAAGGCATAAATGCCCTTCAATGATATGACCGTTAGGTGGATAAGATATTTTGGGACAGCTGGCGCGCAGCACAGCAACGGTCAGAAATTTGACTCTCAAATTCCTCAGGGCTATCATATTCCTCACTATGTAGGTAATTCGCACTGACGAATTCCTAACTCCTTAGTCAGAACAAATTCATCAGCGACCAGAAGAACTTCGTCTCTGACACTGAAGAAAGTGACTGAACTGTATGAGATTTCCAAAGGCTTCACTCGAAGGGATTGGTAGGTGTAGGATTTTGAGTTGAGCATCACATGGAAATTTTTTTCTTAGTATTTCCTCGACCCCCTTTAACAGTACGGTGTTTCCTATGACTCAAGAAAGAGAAAATGAATCTACGAAAACAAAAGTCTTCACGCTTCATGTTCCAGAAATGAATACCAAGTCTTCAAGGTCACACCAATCTCTTCACTTTCAAAGTCTTCAGAAAGTCTTCAGAATATCAAAGTCTTCAGTTGAAGAACTTCATTTTTAGGGGTCGACTTTCTCTGTAAATATCAAACTCCTCATAGACTTATAGACCTGTGTACACTCTCAAACGCATTAGTGCCTTAACCTATAAGTCTTCAATACACCAAAATCACTAAGGGGCACTAGATGCACTTACATGAATATCATTCGTGTATTCACAGGGATAGATACGGACGTCCACGGTCCCGCTGTCGGTCATTGGACGAACGATTTCGTCCATGTCTGTGAGTTACCAAACCTACGGGGTCACAAGCTTATGGCCATCACAATCTACTGAGTGTTAATAAGATGAGAGTCATGAGAATATATTTGTGGAATTATTTCATGAATATTTGGAATAGTTCTGAGAGGATCCGGAAGCGTTTTGGGGTCACCAGAAGGGTTTCAGTGAGTATCGGGTAATACGGGTATTACCAATAAATTATATATAGGTGGAAAATGTTTCCAAAGATTTTAAAAATATATATAATTGTCTAGAGGTATTTACAAAATTTTATATTTAATTTAAATATCAACAGGCCTTAAAAGACCAATGTGTGGAAGGAGTTATGGGCCACAAGGGCCCATAAGGAAGTGCCGCCGGGGCTTAATTGGACTAGGGGAGGAGTCCAACTACTCCCCCGTGGCCGCCGTCCCAAGGAGGAACTTTCCCTCCTTGGTGGATGCCCTCTCCTCCTCCTCCTCCAACCTACATATAGTAGGTTTTTTTTGCTCTATTGGATACACAATTTTTGGAGCCTCCTCTAGTTCGTATAGTTCTTGTTCTAGTTGGTCCTAGTTGACTAATTAGAGCTTGGCTAATCCTCTTGTACTCATAATTAGAAGCGCAATGTGGGTGTTCTAATCTACTCCCTCTAATTCTCCGGCGACAATTAGCTCTGGACGGCGAAGCGCTGCCGGATCATGAAGGCTGCACGCTTGCAACCAAGTAGAGAGGTCGTTCTTTCGGTCTTTGGTTCGAGTGATCGTTCGTGGGCGGTACGAGGGACTCCAAGTACGATCTACACCGACATGTTCTTCTTCCGCTGCAACTCGGTGATGGTAATGATCGTGATCCCAACCCATTATGCATCTTCATATTGATCTTGGGTGATCGTAGGTGCGATTTTTTTGTTTTCTACTACGTTTCCCAATAGTTACATCTAGGGATAAGCTTGTCATTGATTTGAACATGTCTTGAAGTGTGCGCCAAGTCTTCAGAGGATTCCATCTTGAGTACGCTATGGGTCATTGTAAACATGGCCCATTCTTCGGTTGCCTGGGGGTATTTGGCCCGACCCATGACTGACATGCCGACGTGGTTTGCACCCCCTAGTCGTGGGCACCGTCAGTAGCCCCTGAACTAGACTTCAA
Organism: Triticum dicoccoides; assembly: GCF_002162155.2. Lineage (NCBI taxonomy): Eukaryota > Viridiplantae > Streptophyta > Magnoliopsida > Poales > Poaceae > Triticum > Triticum dicoccoides. The sequence continues at coordinate 473,625,302 of NC_041383.1, read as the reverse complement.
GCCGAGGGCATTGATCATCTCTTCGAAGCGTCTTCAACTTTGGTCTTTGCCTTCGTAGGCGAGTTCAACAAACTTGATGCTTCTAATTTTATTTCATGTCTGAGGACACCTCTAGATCTGAAGTCCTTGCACATTAGTTACTATCTTTTCTGGTGTCTTCCTTTGGTGCAACCATGTTTCAATCCCGAGAAGTGATATACTTCAGATGTCCGAGGAGTTCCAACAAAGCCCTCTCTGAAGTGTTTTTACTTTCATTGGATCCGAAAACCCCATCAATGACTTGGTAGCTTAACGACAAAGTTTTGTAATGCTGATGTAGTGGGTTGATTGGGTCGTGTCTTGATAACTTTTAACCAAAAACCAAACCGCATGCACATACTGTAGAACCGAAAGGTCTCGTCAGTGGTAATTACACCAAGTTTATTGTGGCTCGATACCATTGTCCCATCAATAAAGGGATTGTGCTCCGTATTTTTGGCGACATCATCAACAAAATCTCTCAACTCACACACGCACATAATGCACGCCGTGTTGGGAAACGGTGAAATTACCACGTATCATGCCTCTTGGTATTTTTTACTGGCTTATAAAAGGAGGTGGATGTTTTAGTGCCTCAATCTCCCAAGCTCGATTGCCCAGAGAATAGAGCAAAATCTCTCATCCCCTTCCCACCTCCTTTCTTTCCGTCAACAATGGTCGTCAAGGGAAAGGGCACCACTGCCACGACGGCCGAGGAGAAGGCGACAAGCAAGAGGGGGATGCAGATGCCCTCCACCATTACTGCCATGGCGAACAATGTTGTGAGACTTCATATTGAGCAATGTTTATATTATTCTTTTTTTGAAGGGAATGCCTCATAACACTTTATTAACTCGGCGACAATGTTACATCAAGTAGTACATGAGATAGCAAGAAATTAGGTGCAACATCTACCACTCATACTTAGTCTGATGATCATAGCTACATATAGCAATAAAGTGTGCCAAGCCATTGGCTTCCCTAGGACTGAAAGAAAATAAGATAGAAGGACAGCCAGCACCGGCGCGTAGGGGCTCAAAATATCTGAATTTCCGTTGCAAGCCTCGATAAGTTCCAGACAATCCGATTCCACCTAAACTTTGGTACAACTCGCATCGTACAACATCTTCAGGCCCCGTAGTAATGTGACGAACACTTCTGTCGTGGGTGCGTTCATAATACGCATAATTGGCTTCGCAACCCCAGCTAGCTACAGCTTCTCCCCGAGAGTTTCGAAGGATATACGCGATTGCTCCACGTCCATCGTCGAAGAAGGATGCATCTATATTTAGCTTGTAATAACCGGCTGAAGGTTTCTGCCATCTTACTTCGACAATGGGGTAGTGGGGCGAACTGCATGATTTACTGTGATTGCCTGAATAGTGAACGCCGAGCTTGGTGCAGTTTTAACTGAATCTCCTCTCACTGCTGGTCTACGTTCCCACCAAATATACCATATACCCATAGCCACAATTTCCTGTAGCCCAAGTTGTCCAAGTACTAGTGATTTCTTGACCACACTCTGTAGAATTATCGATAATATACATCAATCCCAAGGACTTCCAAACTTCTTTGGCTCGACGACAAGCGAATACATATGGCGAATATCTTCAAGCCCAGCTTGGCAAATTGGACATTTAGGGGAAACTTTGGTGTTTTTGTCCACCAGCAAAAAAAACTCTTTGGTGTTTTTATTATTCTTTTGCATATATTGTATGACCTTGAATTAGGCAGAAAATAAAATTTGACGTGCATTCATTTTATTTCTACTTCCGTCCGTCGCTGATAAGGGCCACATTGCAAGGGGCATGTGGCGTGGACGACGTGGCGAACCTTTCGCGTCCGATTGGCCGGGTGGACAAAAGTATATTTCCCAAAAAATAAAGTGGAATAAATCGTGAGAAAAGACCGGAATAAACATCTCGCACATGCTCCTTTTCTCAACGTGAACGAATAGTCTGCCAGAAGAAAACAATATTGTGCACGAACGTGCCCGGCACTTGGAACCATGAGCAGACAAACAGCCGGTGAGCTGGGACGCGATCCACATTCGGAGGCTATCCGGGGCCGGCCGGCAGCAGGCAAGGCCAACCCCAACCACCGCACCGCAGGATCGCATCCTCGTGCCGGCCGCGTCCGGCGATCGATCGATCGATCAGACCATACGGAGATCCCGAGGCGCGCACGGGCGCCCGCTCAAGAGAGCGCGACGGGGTCAGAGCGCTGACTCTCGCCTTCGTCTCGGCCAATTCTTTTGTGCCGGAAACGGTGGCCTGTCTGCGTCTCCCATGTCTCGTTTGCCGCGGCGAGCAAAAACAAATCCGGCCTGAAAAAGCCGCGCCTCCCGTCCCCCATGCTCCCCTCCCCTCCCCTCCCAGCTACATCCCTGAGCTTCCGCCGAGCTCGCCTTCCCCTCTCGATCTCTCACTTGGTTAGTCTGGTCGTCCTTGCGAGCTCTCTTTGGTTTCTTGCTTTGGAGAGGCTCTCCTTTTCCCGCTGCCGTTGACTCGCGCATTGCGTCGAGCACCTTCCGCGCGCCGCCGGGGCTGGAGCGGAAATCCGGAGAATTCACGCTTTCTTCAGTGAGCGGGCGGCGTCTGCCGGTCTTGCCGGAGCAGCGTGGCTCCACGCCGTGCCTGCCGTCGTGGGCACGGGCTTCTCGTGGATGGACTGCAACGGTTGCTACAGTATGTCTACCGCCTTTTCGGTGCTGGTGCTTTGCAGTATCTTACTAGGTAGGAGTATACTGGCTACTGAAAACTATTTGTTCATGTGTGATGCCTCTTCTTTTGCAGTGTTGAAATCAAGGAGTATTGGCGTCGCCGATGTTGCGTTTGATGATCCAGCGGGCGGTATCACCGAGTTACCTGACTCGATAGACCTTGCACACAAGCAGAAGGTCAGCGGTGTTTGGGAAGCTAAAGTGAGAGACAATATGGAGTCGACGAGCCGATCCTTTATCTTGTCCCCCAAGGATGATGGCTTCTTTATTTCCGGGAGTAGTAAGCTGCACGAATCAACATCAGAAGAGGCATCTGTGTCTGGGAAGATGGCGGCATCTCAGTCGACGAAAGACACATCTGGAAACAATGGAACAAGCAAGGCAAGTGGTACATAAGCACGGAATGTTATTTATTTTTTCTTTCGCAGAGCCATTTTTAGCTGAATTCATAAATGTTACCACACAGTATTTTTTTTCTGTTTATTTAGCTATGTTCATAATTGGAATGACCTTAGAATACACTCAAATGATTAGAGTTAAATCTTCGAAAAAGATTGATTTGTGCAGATTTTTGTCCTAATGCAGGAAAACGAATTGGGCCTACCTTGCACAACGTTTTAGTTTAATCACATTATTCAAATGTAGTATGTCCTGAAATGCTTCGCCTTTGTTAGCAGGTTTCTAGAACAGGTTCAGGGCTTGGCGCAGCCGGCATGGCCGGGTATGGGAGAGCAGTGGAAATTCTAGACACACTAGGCTGCCTGATGACAACCTTAAGCCCGGATGGTGGTTTTATTTCTAGGACGACCAAAGGGACTCAGATATCAATTCTAGCTTTTGAGGTTGCTAACACAATACTGAAAGGCGCGAGTGTTATGCAATCTCTCTCGGAAGACTCTGTCACATACTTCAAACAGGTGGTGCTTCCTTCTGAAGGCGTGCAGAATTTGATTTCCAGTGACATGGGCGAGTTGATGCGGATTGTAGCTAATGACAGAAGGTAGATTGTACGTTTGTCCTCAGTGGCCACTGTGACTGACTTTCTGGTTACTCTTACTGATGACTGTTTTGTGAACCCTGTCTAATGTTTCCAGGGAAGAGCTGAAAGTATTTTCACAAGAGATTGTCAGGTTTGGCAACCGTTGTAAAAATCCTCAATGGCATAGTCTGGACCGCTATTTTGTAAAGTAAGAAACTTCCTGCTTTGACGAGCAGCATAGGGTTATACATGTTGTTTGACTTGAATGATATTTGTCCCCTTGGTGTCCAGACTAGAATCAGAAAGTGTACCCCAGAAGCAGCTGAAAGAAACAGCCACAGCGGAGATGCAAAAGCTGATGGCTCTTGTTCAACGTACAACTGTAAGCATTGTTCTCTACTCTCAATATATCATTTGAGCAAATAGATTAACGCCATCTGGTTTTGACCTTCTTTTTCCAGGATTTATATCATGAGCTACATGCCTTAGATAGATTTGAGCAAGATTACCGCTGTCAACTAAAGGGAAGTGAAAGTTCAAATAAGATTGAAAAAGGTATTTCTGTTTATTGTGTAACAACATATTTTTAAATGGAAATACTTTTGCCTCTTCATCTCTGCCCAATGCATAAAACTGATATTTATGCGGACTGTCAAAGCTTGGGCATTGTTTAAACCTTATCATTGATATTTTCTAAATCCAAATCCATCTGTGCATGGTTGTCATGGCAACGTACCTTTTACTGTTCGCCGTTTTTACGCTGATCAGATAGCTTTCCAGGAGATAATATTCAAGTTGTGAAACTCGAGTTGAAGACCCAAAGAAGTTACGTGAAGAACTTGAAGAAAAGATCTCTGTGGTCAAAGACATTGGAACAAGTGAGCAACTTTTCCTATAGAATTTACTTCATATGGTCTGTTGGTGTGTCATGTATTTGCCTATAACATACATTCCCTGTTACAGGTTGTTGAGAAGCTTGTTGACATTGTGCAGTATTTACATGTTGAGATCAATGTTTCATATGGAACTTATGGTAATCCCGTGGTTGTTTTGTGTTGAATTAGTCGCACCTTTTTCCAACTGATCCTTTTAATGCATTTGTAGATGGAGGTGAACTGAGTTCTGCTGTGAACTGTCAGAGACTAGGACCTGCTGGACTTGCATTGCACTATGCAAACACTATCATACAGATCTACAGCATTGTAAGTTCCTTCAGTTCTTTTTGAGAACTCAGCTCAAGAATCTGGTGATATTTGCTTGCCTTTGCAATCTTACAGTATCAGTTTCAGTAGTACTGAGAGACATGACATGTCCTGATAGCACAACTTTTAGCGCCAAAATCTATTGTAAGATATTCGTGGAACCCAATGAAATCATAGTATTACCTCTGTCCCAAAAAGCTTGTCTTAGATTTATGTAGATACGGATGAATCTAACACTAAAACGTGTCTGGATACATCCGTATATAGACAAATCTAAGACAAGCTTTTTGGGATGGAGGGAGTATTATGAAAGAACTTCCGTAGACATGTATGTGTACACACATAGTTTTCATGTGTTCAATTTAAATACTTAGAAAGATATCAATGCCAATGTTTAGAAAGTTTGAGTGAACATATCTCAAAACAACAATCTCTGTGTTTGAAGAGTACTGTACACCCAGGTAACAGTTCTCTTGAGGTGTTGTGTGCAGGATATCTCAGTGAATTATAGTTCATCATCTGTAATATCTTTAGTGTAAAAGATCGATGGATATTTTATACTCCCTCCGTCCCAAAATAAGTGTCTCAAGCTTAGTACAACTTTGTACTAGAGTTAGTACAAAGGTGAGACACTTATTTTGGGATGGAGGGAGTAGAAAAATGGAAAATCCACCAAAGACAAGTGGCTGGACAAAGAAGTGTAAATGACACTTCCAGAGACCAATATCCAGTATTTGCCTCTGCCATTCCATGAGTCGCTTCCTTTTTGCGTATGGCACCCCCACTCCCTTTGGCAGCATCTACTAATTCGGAACTTAATTTGAAAGCCATATTTCGACCCGGACGCTTTTGGGATGCTTCTAATAACCAACGAATGCTAGTATGTGAGAGGCAGCACGGCAGCACATTTAAGTTTTGTTCGTGCGTTTGTTTGCTTGTTTAAGGTTTCTCGGTCAGGGTATGTACCCGCAAATTCAAGAGATGCCCTTTACCAAGGACTGCCACCAAGGGTCAGGTTGGCTCTACCAAATAAATTAAGAACTTCCTCAATGCCTCAGGAGGTAATACAAGTAGATAGAGAGAGAGAGCACCCCGTCGACAAACATTTCACATCCTAAATCGTGAATTCCTACTGCAGCTCACTATTGATCAGATAAGGGCAATGATGGAGAGAACTCTGAAATGGCTTGTTCCGATGGCCATCAATACCACCTGGTACTGCACACACGCACATCTGACCAGTGTTTTAAAATTCTCAGTAACTTTTTCAGTTTGAATGAATTATAGCTATTTCTGATGTCTGTTTGGTTGCTCCGTTGAGTGGAACCTCAGTGCCCGAGGCTTCTTGCGGTTTAGTGAATGGGCAAAATCAGGGTAAGCAGGGGAATTTGTCCAATGTCCTAGCTATTACATTTCGCAGAGAAATAAGAATTACCGATGAAATTCCTGTGGTTTGTTTACCATGTCATTCAGGACCGAGCGGGTTGGAAGAGGACCGGGTCGACCGGACGTGATCGAGACGCTCTACCACGCCGACAAGGCAAGGACAGAGGCTTACATACTAGAGTTGGTCGTGTGGCTTCACCACCTTGTTAGCCAGAGCAACCGGACGGCAAATGTTAAAAAAGCCCAGTCCATGTAACCATCATCAGGTCATGGGGTGATGACAAGCGCATTACACACAAGTCATGGCCTGACAAGAGCAGACAGAAAGCCATTATGATCTGTTTCGTTTTCATCGTTGCTAGGTTGTATAGAAGGGGGAACTGTGTCTGTTCTTACCAGGAAGGACTTGAAACCTGATATTAGCTAGGGAAATAACAAGAGCTTCTCCTTTGATCTTTTGGTTTCTTTGAGGGGTTGGGTTCTAATTCCATCTCATGTATGCGGTGTTGACATTGTTAAACACCTCAAAAGATCGTGGCAAAATAACAAACACAATACTGCAGATGTACATGTATGTATCCAGATGCTCCAAAAGATTTGGTTCTGTGTCATGATTTTCTTTGTCATGATATATCAGTGTTTTATTGGTCCTTGTCGGACCATTGTCATCTACATGGGGCGGACACTGAGTCGCTGGTCCGGTGATGCAACTTGGTGGGTTGCGGCCCAGCTAGCGACACGCGAGAGCGCCAGTTCTGCTTTTGGGCAGTAGTAGCAAATGCCTACATCATACATTTGCCATGGGCCATGGGTGCGGCCATCCGGGCACCGCAAGGTACGCACTGTATAGTACGAGCGCTCGCCTGAGTACATGGGCACCGCGAACGGGCGCGACTATGCTTCGCCGCGGCAGTAGGAGCGCTCGCCTGAAGCGCCTGCGCCAATGGGCTGGCCCAGCACGCTGGGCCTTAAGCGCTCACTTTTTCTTCCTTTTTTGCATTTTCTTTTTACTTTTGCTTTCATTTTTTCACTTTTTATTATATTTGGAAATATTATAAATTTTAAAAATCACATCAGATATTTTTTTGAAAAAAATTCTGTTCATGCATTTTAAAAATGTTAAACATGCACAGAAAATTACTTCTAATCTATATGAAAAATGTACAACATGTGTAAAACAATTATACATATCAAAGAATAAATAAGAAAAAAATGTTAATCATGCATTTTTAAAAAGTTAATCTGTATAAAAATGTTCATGGTGTCCTACAAAATATAGAAGGCGTATGTAAAAAGTAGGCATAAAATACCTATTAAAAAACTATGTTAAATATACTTAAAAATGTTAATTATGTGTACAAAAATGCTCCTGATGTATAAAAAAATAAAATGTGTATTAAATATATATATGTTTGCATCAAAACATATAATTGCCAAAAATGTGAATCATGTATTTAAAAACTGTTAAACATATATTAAAAAATGTACCTGATGTATAAAATAATACTGATTTGTGTTGAAAAAAACCCGAAAAAAATTGAGAAAGAAACAAAAGGAAAACTAAAAATTAAAATAAGAAACCCCCAAAAAAGAAAACATGAGAAAAAGCAGTGTAAAAAAGAAAGAAGAAAAGGAAAACCAAGAAAGGAAAAAAATACAAAGTATAACTAAGAAAAAAACTAAAGAAAACCGGTGAAGAAATAATAGAAAACAGAAGCAAAACACACAAGAAAAAACATTGATGAAAAGACGAACACATGATTGAGAAAGCACGCTACTGAACCGGCACATCGACTGGCGCTGCGGGGCGCTTCAGGCAAAGGGCGCTATGGTCTTGCTTTTGTAACAGGATTCCCCAAAACCACAAGAATCTTTTTGTTATTGCGAGAAATTTTCAATCTATTCATCTTCAATCATGGCAGTACAAAGGACAACAGAGGTGATAAAAATTACAACCATGTCCGTGGACCATCTAGCGATGACTACAAGCATTGGAGCGAGTCGAAACCACGAGAATCTTTAAAATGAGATTCCAACACAACACCTTTTGTTTTGAGATTTCGATAAGGGTTGCTCTTTGATAAGCATATTACGATGAAACTTGTAAGTTGTGACCTACTTTTACCAGAGAGACCACCCACGGCACCACCCTAGAGTCATCATCGGTGCGACAGAGAGAAAAACAGGCCAGATACAGCAGTGCGTACCCACAGGCTGAAGCAAGCGCTGGCGACCTCTGCCGTGCCCTGAGCACGTGCTGGCCCATGTCACAGGATCAGGGCGGACGTGCCGAGTTGAATGTCGCCGCCACTTTTGCGCTGGGGCCTGGCCTGGCGTGGCCGTGGGGGCAGCCAAACGTGCCGCGGCCGTGAAGCGCCGCTGGCTGATATGACCTGCCGCTCTGCCCGTTTCGATCGTACGGCGGGCGATCTGGCACGTGCCATGGAGCGCAGGCCGGTGCGAGGGGCCACGGAAAATTCGGTCGGCGCCTGTGCGTACGATGCCCGATACGTACTGAAACAGTTCGGCTCCTGCAGAGGGAGCCATCTACGACGGTAGGGCGTGTGCGTGGTGTGGTAGGGCAATCCGGCAATAGTCGGCACCAAGTTGAGCCATACTATCTGCCTACAGTTCGCCAGAGTCACGCTCGCATCCATCCACATTCAAGTTTGCGCGTGTACGTCGGCAGGAGTCACCGACTGATCCGTCCAACAAATCGTGGGCCGCGGTAATACAGGTTTCTGGACATTATTGCCACTCTTGGCCTGACATGGCACATGCTTTAATGCATCCACAATGCATCTCGCTGCTGCTGTACGGAAAGGGAAGCACCGGCGCGCGCGTACGTTGACGGTGCATGAATGCATGTCGCAGTGTGTCAAACCGGTAGTACTCCCTCCATTCCGTCTTTTTAGATATTTTATTACGAACAACATACGAAGCAAAATGTGTGAACCTACATTTTAAAATATGTCTATATACATCCGTATGCAGTCTATAGTGAAATATCTAAAAAGACTTATATTTAGAAACAGAGGGAGTACGTTGCAAAGAGATCACATGTACCCATGATTTCAGTCATCTGCATGCATCAGCACGATAGTTCATTCTTAGGCGGCTTTGATCACACAGAGCTGCCCGTTTAAACCAAGTGAAAAGACAAAGATGCTCAACTATGCCTGTGCACGCTCTATGCCATTTTCAAGTTCAGCGTAAGGACCTACCATGTTTCTGGTTTGCGCAATTAAGTAAGCAAAATATAGTCAGTTTAGTACAGGTGAACTCTATAGTCCACTCCAGCACATTGCAACCACAGTCCACACGGTTTTCTTTTCTGGCAAATTATAAAATATAAGCACATCACAGTTCAGCTCCAAATCATGCAAAGTGAGCCTTAGTTATAAATGCGAAGAGACTTGCACACAATGGAATTTTCAAGATCCAGGATCTACTATATAATTCCAGTTTAATTAGAGGTTTGTTTATGGCACCTTTACATAGATATGGGTTGTCCACTCACCTCCATCAATTTAAGCAATTGCGCTTAATCCTTTTCTCAAATGCGCACTAAACTAAAGTGCTCCCCACTTGTATTTACAAGAAGAAACGCCAAAATGGCGGCGGTCTTAAAGCAATACCAAAACCAAAAAGAAATGAACAAGGCAAAAGTCAAACAAAAGAAAAGCTCAAAGAAGGTATATACACCTAATCTACTGAAATAAACGGCTCAAAGCAAACCGAAAGAAAAACAGTACACATTGTGCTTAATTTAGTACAGAGGAATCCGCGTAGAACTTCGAGCGAACTGTGCACGTAGATGCTAACTATTAAGAGTTGGACTTTGCAAATCCGATCCTCAAACGCTCGCGGACGCGTCCGCGAGCATTGACGGGCACGCCTCAAATTTTACTTGTTGCATACAGACATCTCATACTAGATTCTTAAATCCATACAAAGACATGCAAACAAAATAACCTGCGTACTACGTCGATCACCTAGCTACTCATCGTCGGAGATGTTGACGGTACCTATGCCCGGCTCCGGCAGGATTGGCGGCGGCTGCAGCTCTGGCTCCTCCGGCTGCTCTGCTCCGGCCTCCTCCGCTTTTATCTCCACGTTGAGTTCGGCCAAGAGCGCGTTGGACTCCGCCTGCTCCCGCCAAAGGAACGCCCGGTTGGCCTCCACGTAGAACTCAACCTGGGTGCACTCCAGGATGGCCTGCCGCTCCGCCATCTCGTCGGACAGGGCGACGGCGAACTCCTCCTCCGCCTGCTTCATGTTGAAGCCTGACAGCTGCTGCTCCGCCTCCTTCACCTCCATCAGAGCCAGCTCCTCCTCCTCCTCCGGCTCCGGCGAGTCCGGAGACAGCTCGGCAGCGATGTGGGTTGCGCGCGCGGCTTGTCTCGCCCGGATCTTATGCTGGATATCGGTGCGTCGCTCCGGCGTGAGCACTACGTACTAGGTTATCTTACTCAGGACCATGGTGGACCACCGGAGCGGGAGAGGGAGGAGGTGGATGGGTTTCGACTGACGGCGCGAAGAGTGGGGAGGTGGATGGACTAGGGTTGCGGGACTCCGGCCAGGTTAAATAGGCGGATTTGCTCTTGGGCGGCGAGCCGGAGCGGCGTCACGCGACGTTCACACCCGCGGTGACGAAGGAGGCGTCTGTCGGACCGCCGGATTTTCGGGCGAGTCCGCGTGGGACCCCTTCGTCAGTCGTACGTGGCGGGCATGCCCGGGCGCTCCCATATTTGGGTTGGACATGAGGGGTGTCGGTCAGTCCGGACATAGCAAATATGACCCCTTAAACGCCTGCGAAGGCCCGGTCAGTGACCGGACGTGTTTATTTTAAGCCCCTATTTGTCTGTTCGCGTAGTCATACTCCTCATATGTCCGGTCACTTGCACGTGATTGATGGAGATGAAGGAAGAGAAATAAAAGAATGAATATAGAAAAAGAAAAGATGGTCCAAGGTGGGGGCCACGTCCTTCATGGCGGACTGCCTGGGCGCGTCTGCGAGGCCTCATATCCTCCCTATATTTGAGATGGATATGAGGTTCCGCGGACAGCCCGGGCGCATAGGGATGATATAAAGGGTCCGGTTGGGTCACGTTTTTCCTTCTTTTTCATGTCCGGTCACTGACCGGGCGCGTCCGTGGACGTATGTGGGATGGTTTAAGGCGTCCGGCTGTAGATGCTCGTGTTACAACATTTAAATTAAACTCTATTCAAAGTAGTAACCTGCATACAAATATCCTCGCAATATGGAGCAGCAACCATGGATGAAAAATCTCCACTGTTCATCGTTTCAATGGCTTCAAGACAATCAGTTTGGATAACTATATTGTTCAAGTCCATCTCATTTGCCAATGCCAAGCCTCTCCAAACAGCTAGAGCCTCCGCGGTTGCCGCATCAACGGCAAAAGTGACTTCTTCGTTACATGCAGCTAGGAATCTTCCCATCTTATCTCTCAGCACTGCGCCAATACCGCCCGTGTGATTGTTATCATCAAAAGATGCATCCATATTAATGCTCATATACCATTCTTTCGGTTTCTTTCAGGGGGTGTTTGTTTTCACGGACTTTTTTGTCCTTCTTAGATACTTTTTTATCAAACGAGAGAGTCTTTTTAGGGACTAAATTAGGCATTTGGGACTAAATGAAGAAGACTTTCAAGGAGAGTTTTTTTTGGAATTTTTGAGACTTTTTCAACAATGCCCCTCCATGCATTCATTGGCGCGCTACCCCATGGTATTGTTTGATTGTTATTTTTTTATATAGTAGGGGCAATATGATCATTTAATAACCTCTAAGAAGGGACTAAGGACTTTTTAATCTCTGAAAACAAACAGGGAGGGACTTTTTAGGGATTAGGAACTTTTTAGTTGGGACTAGAAAAAGTCTTAGGACTTATAAACCAAACAGAACCTCATTCACTTTTCTCTCTTACCACGTTCTTCCTTTCTGTCCATATATTGTTCATGGTAATAACTTGGATAGACATAGCTGCAACGGATGCCGAACTCCTCCTCTCCAAATACATGCTGCCTACGCCGACACCAAATATACCAAGCTGTACTCAACAACAGTTCCTTGGTGTTAGCTTGACCGTGTGCTACAAGTATTGGCTCTCTTGCATGGAGAAGCTCTTCCAAGATTGATTCTTCCGAACGATCATTAGCCATAACAGTTTCCACCATCTCCAGTAGTCCTAACCTGCTCCATATTTCCTTTGCGTAGTTACAGTCAAACAACATATGCTTTATATCTTCACCTTCCAAAGGGCATCGAGGGCACTGACTAGACGTAATAATATGTCTATTTGCCAAAACACCGTAGCAGGAAAGAACTCCCAACAAAGTTTTCCACGCATTTTTTCTAAATTTTGCTCATACATCAGACGATCACACTGTTTTCCAAGTTCTCAATGCAATCGATCCACTCGGCCGACTTAGGTTCCCTTTGTTGGGAAACATACTAGGAAAAAAAAACATCCTACAATCAAATCAGGAACACTATGAAGATGCATTAGCAATTTAGGCGGATAATTACCAACTTCGAGTTGCGGCAGAAGAAGAGTTGGTTTAGATCGTCGATGAAGTCCCTCGAACTATTCATGAATGATCCCTCATACTGAAGACCAAAAGCACGACCTCTCTACAAACTGCAAGCGTACAGGCTTTACGATCCGGCAACACTTCACTGTCCAGAGCTAATCGTCTCCGGAGAATTAGAGGGAGAAAAAGAGAACCGCATAGGGCTTCTGTATTATGAGGATTAGAGAGAACTAGAACTAGATCTAGTCTAGATCAAAATAGACAAGAACTAGAACTAGAGGGAGAGAGGGGGCGCCCGAGATCAAGGGAGAACTTGTGTCTCATGAAGGGGGCACCCCCTTGCATATATATAGGTGCTGGAGGGAGCCTAGCTGACTTGGGGAGGGATTTCCCTCCCTTGGGGCGTGCCAAGGAGGAGGAGTCCACCTCCAACTCCCTTGCGCCCCACCTAACTTGTCCAATAAGCTATTAGGGGGTGCCACCCCTTATTGGGCCTCTTAGGCCCATTAGTTCTTCACTAAAAGGCCTTTAGCTATTTTCTTTAGCCATAGCACCTAAATAAATCTTAGGAGCATCTTAATCAACATTAGATGCCTCTATTATTTATATTTGATCCCCAGAAACAATTTCCGCATGTACATCATTTTCCGCTATTCCCCGAAACACTTCCATAACCGTGAAACGCTTCTGGTTTCTCCGAAACAATTTCTTTTATTCCTGAAACTATTCTGAGAATATTTTCTCATAACTCTCACTCCACTAACACTCAATAGATCATCATTCCCTTAAGATTGTGACCTTGTAGATTCGGTAAAATATAGACATGAACAAAACACATGTGGAATACATATTGATCCCTACGAATACACGAATGATATTTGATTGAACCTTTGGTTATCATTTGCTATTCCCTTTGGTTCACGATACTTTATGAAATATGAGGGGAGATATATCGGTATCCTCTTAAGTTTTTCTCATGCTCACGATACCGGTATCCTTGTTACCGGTTTTGTTCTTTTCTCTCATTGACATGTTCCGCAATCCCTCTGACCTAGTCACTTGTGTCTGGTCAGACGATAATTGATGCTTTCACATCTAGAGGGCCCTAAGAATATCCCTCCATCGTCGGAGGAGCAAATCCCACTCTTGAGCTATCTAGCCCCTTGTCAAACTTTGTGATGTGCCTGTAAGTTGTCGTTATGATCACCGTGTTATGGATGATGTTTGAGCAACCCCAAAGTCCATCGTACGGTAAGAACTGGCTAAGATACACTCACGGTCTAAGGAACTAAAGCATATGTTAACTCTCTGTGTTATAATAGTTAACTTGTGATGATAGTATCTCAAAGTATACCATACAAGTTGGGTCAATTCAATATGACCGTTCTTCTAATGTCATACTCTCAAAGTTATTTTGGGACTATTTTTACACTTAATGATATTTCAAGATCCCAAAAACATGATCACAAACAACACTTGAGCTAGTTCCTAGAAGTAAGACAAGGAATCAGGTTTTACCGTTTATCATGCCACATGTGCTTTGTGTTTTCCATTGGATTGCATAATGCAGGATCATAGCAATTATAGCACAGAATATAAACTCTTAATTATAAAATTGGAAATAAATAATATAACATTATTGCCTCTAGGGCATATTTCCAACACTCTTGTGCGCCAAATTGGTGATTCCATTGTACATGGTACACATACCTTATCGAGAAAAGATCATTATTTGTAAATTTCCATGCAACAAAATCCTCCATGCCATTTTGTGATCGTGGGATAGCAAGGATCCTTGATGAATCAATTGGAAAAAAGGTATCTTTGACTAGCTGCTTGCCCCATCCTCCTATTGTTCGATCAATTAAATCAGAGACCATGGTCAAAAGATTATTACCTCTTGGTGTAGTTACTTTGCCCGGGTGACTATTTGGAATCCAACAATCGTCTCAAATTTTTATTTGGCTTCTGTTTCCAAGGCGCCAAATACACCCCCTATTGAAAGTTTGGAGACCCGCAAGGATGCTTTACCATGTGAATGAGGCACCACTCTTCATTCTTGCATTCATCAATTTATCATCTGGATAATATTTTGCTCTCAAAACTTTTGCACATAATGATTCTGGATTGCATAACAGACACCATACATGTTTCAGTAGCAAGGCAAGATTGAAGCAATGCGAATCCTAGAAACTTAAACCACCTATCAACTTGGGTGTACATAGTTTTCACCATGGAACTAGTGCATTTTCTTATTGTTGACATCATCTCCCCACCAATACCGTGCGATTGCATCCGTTACTCCTTTACAATTTTTTCCGAAAGTTTGAATATAGACATCGCAACAACTGGTATGGCTTGAGCCACCGTCTCGAGTAGTAGTTCTTTTCCCCCCGATGATCGGATTTTCTCCTTCCAACCACCAATCCTTTGAAGGAAATATGCCCTAGAGGCAATACTAAAGTGTTATTTATATTTCCTTATATCATGATAAATGTGTGTTATTAATGCTAGATTGTATTAACCGGAAACTTAGTACATGTGTGAATACATAGACAAAACATAGTGTCCCTAGTATGCGTCTACTTGACTATTTCTTTGATCAAAGATGGTTATGTTTCCTAACCATAGACATGTGTTTTCATTTGATGAATGGGATCACATCATTAGAGAATGATGTGATGGACAAGACCCATCTGTTAGCTTAGCATAATGACCGTTAAGTTTTATTGCTATTGCTTTCTTCATGACTTATACATGTTCCTCTAACTATGAGATTATGCAACTCCCGAATACCGGAGGAACACCTTGTGTGCTATCAAACGTCACAACATAATTGGGTGATTATAAAGATGCTCTACAGGTGTCTCTGAAGGTGTTTGCCGAGTTGGCATAGATTCAGATTAGGATTTGTCACTCTGTGTATCGGAGAGGTATCTCTGGACCCTCTCGGTAATGCTCATCACTATAAGCCTTGCAAGCAATGTGACTAATGAGTTAGTTATGGGATGATGCATTACGAAATGAGTAAAGAGACTTGCCAGTAACGAGATTGAACTAGGTATGAACATACCGATGGTCGAATCTCGGGCAAGTAACATACCGACGACGAAGGGAACACCGTATGTTGTTGTGCGGTTTGACCGATAAAGATCTTCATAGAATATGTAGGAGCCAATATGAGCATCCAGGTTCCACTATTGGTTATTGATCGGAGATGTGTCTCGATCATGTCTACATAGTTGTCGAACCCATAGGGTCCGCACGCTTAACGTTCGATGACGATTTGTATTATGAGTTATGTGTTTTGATGACTGAAGTTTGTTCAGAGTTCCGGATGAGATCACGGACATGACGAGGAGTCTTAAAATGATTGAGAGGTAAAGATTGATGTATTGGAAGGTTACATTCGGACACCAGAATGGTTTCGGGAAGTATCGGATAAGTTTCGGAGTACCGAGAGGTTACCAGAACCCCCCGGGGGACTATTGGGCCTTCATGGGCCCTAGTGGGGAGAGGAGGCCGGCGGCCAGGTGGAGGCGCGTGCCCTCCCAAGCACAAACCGAATTGGACTAGGGGTGGGGGCGCGATCCCCTTTCCTTCTTCTCCTCCACCTCTTTCCCCTTCTCCCCTTCTCCAAAAAAGAAGGGGGAATCCTACTAGGACTGCGAGTCCTAGTAGGACTCCCCCTTTGGCATGCCCCTCTAGGCCGGCCACCTCCTCCCCCTCCTTTATATACGGGGGCAGGGGGCACCCCAAAGCACAACAGTTGTTCTCTTAGCCGTGTGCGGTGCCCCCCTCCACCGTTTACTCCTCCGATAGTATCATCGTAGTGCTTAGGCGAAGCCCTGCGCGGATCACATCATCAACACCGTCATCACTCCATCGTGTTGACGAAACTCTCCCTCGACCCTCTGCTGGATCAAGAGTTCGAGGGACGTCATCGAGCTGCACGTGTGCTGAACTCCGAGGTGCCGTATGTTCGGTGCTAGATCGGTTGGATCGTGAAGACGTTCGACTACATCAACCGCGTTAACATAACGCTTCCGCTTTCGGTCTAATAGGGTACGTAGACACACTCTCCCCCTCTCATTGCTATGCATCTCCTAGATAGATCTTACGTGATCGTAGGATTTTTTTTGAAATCACATGCCACGTTACCCAATAGTGGTATCAGAGCCAGTTCTATGTGTAGATGATATGCACGAGTAGAACACAAATAGTTGTGGGCGATAATAGTCATACTACTTACCACCGACATCTTACTTTGATTCGGTGGTATTGTTGGATGAAGCGGCCCGGACTGACATTACATGACCGCGTTTATGAGACTGGTTCTACCGACGTGCTTTGCACATAGGTGGCTGGCGGGTATCTATTTCTCCAACTTTAGTTGAATCGAGTTTGACTGCGGCCGGTCCTTGTTGAAGGTTAAAACAACACACTTGACAAAAAATCATTGTGGTTTTGATGCGTAGGTAAGAATAGTTCTTGCTAGAAGCCCGTAGTAGCCATGTAAAATTTGCAACAACAAAGTAGAGGATGTCTAACTTGTTTTTGTAGGGCTTGTTGTGATGTGATATGGTCAAGACATGATGTGATATAAATTATTGTATGAGATGATCATGTTTTGTAACAAAGTTATCGGCAACTGGCAGGAGCCATATGGTTGTCGCCATGTAATTGCTTTACTTTATCACTATGCGGTAGTGATAGTCGTAGTAGTAATAGTTGGCGAGACGACAACGATGCTACGATTGAGATCAAGGTGTCAAGCCGGTGACAATGGAGATCATGACGGTGCTTTGGAGATGGAGATCAAAGGCACGAGATGATGATGCCACATCATGTCACATATTTTGATTGCATGTGATGTTTATCTTTTATGCATCTTATTTTGCTTAGTACGACGGTAGAATTATAAGATGATCCCTCACTAAATTTCAAGGTATGAGTGTTCTCCCTGAGTATGCACCGTTGCTACAGTTCGTTGAGCCGAGGCACCAGGTGATGATCGGATGTGATAAGCTCTACGTTCACATAGAACGGGTGCAAGCCAGTTTTGCATGTGCATAATACTCGGGTTAAACTTGGCGAGCCTAGCATATGCAGATATGGCCTCAGAACACCGAGACCGAAAGGTCGAACGTGAATCATATAGTAGATATGATCAACATAGAGATGTTCACCATTGAAAACTACTCCATCTCACGTGATGATCGGACATGGTTTAGTTGATATGGATCACGTGATCATTTAGATGACTAGAGGGATCTCTATCTAAGTGGGAGTTCTTTAGTAATATGATTAATTGAACTTTAATTACTTAGTCCTGATAGTTTTTTGCATATCTATGTTGTTGTAGATCAATGGCCCGTGCTATCATTCCCTTTAATTTTAATGCGTTCCTAGAGAAAGCTAAGTTGAAAGATGATGGTAGAAACTACACAGACTGGGTCCATAACTTGAGGATTATCCTCATTGCTACATAGAAGAATTACATCCTGGAAGCACCGCTAGGTGCAAGGCCTATTGCAGGAGCAGATGCTGATGTTATGAACGTTTGGCAAGCTCGATCTGATGACTACTCGATAGTTCAGTGTGCCATGCTTTACGGCTTAGAATCGGGACTTCAAAGACGTTTTGAATGTCATGGAGCATATGAGATGTTCCAAGAGTTGAAGTTAATATTTAAAGCAAATGCCCGTGTTGAGAGATATGAAGTCTCCAACAAATTCTATAGCTGCAAGATGGAGGAGAATAGTTCTGTCAGTGAACACATACTCAGAATGTCTGGGTACCATAACCACTTGACTCATCTGGGAGTTAATCTTCCTAATGATAGTGTCATTGACAGAGTTCTTCAATCACTGCCACCAAGCTATAAAGTCTTCGTGATGAACTATAATATGCAAGGGATGGAAAAGACAATTCCCGAGCTCTTCGCAATGCTAAAGACTGCCGAGGTAGAAATCAAGAAGGGGCATCAAGGGTTGATGGTTAACAAGACCACTAGTTTCAAGAAAAAGGGCAAAGGGAAGAAGGGGAATGTCGATGTCAAAACCGGCGGATCTCGGGTAGGGGGTCCCGAACTGTGCGTCTAGGCGGATGGTAACAGGAGACGAGGGACACGATGTTTTTACCCAGGTTCGGGCCCTCTTGATGGAGGTAAAACCCTACGTCCTGCTTGATTAATATTGATGATGTGGGTTACAAGAGTAGATCTACCACGAGATCAAGGAGGCTAAACCCTAGAAGCTAGCCTATGGTATGATTGTTGTTCGTCCTATGGACTAAAGCCATCCGGTTTATATAGACACCGGAGAGGGCTAGGGTTACACAGAGTCGGTTACAATGGTAGGAGATCTACATATCCGTATTGCCAAGCTTGCCATCCACGCCAAGGAAAGTCCTATCCGGACACGGGACGTAGTATTCAATCTTGTATCTTCATAGTCTTGGAGTCCGGTCGATGATGATAGTTCGGCTATCCGGACACCCCCTAGTCCGGAACTCCCTCAGTAGCCCCTGAACCAGGCTTCAATGACGACGAGTCCGGCGCGCATATTGTCTTCGGCATTGCAAGGCGGGTTCCTCCTCCGAATAATTTATAGAAGATTGTGAACACCAGGATAGTTTCCGGCTCTGCAAAATAATTTATACATACCACCGTAGAGAGAATAATATTCACACAAGTTCAATTTGCTGACGTATTCCATGGCGCGACGTCACACCACAACCAAGCCTTTATTTGAAACATTTTTATTGTACCACTTCAGCGCGTTTAGCGAAGCGGTTTCCTTGGCACGTCCTATCGAAGCAGAGATCGTGTTCCCCTTATTCCGGGATTCCCATCAATACGTATGTGGGTAACCCAACCGCGCCCGTTGCCACGCCCCCTCCATCGAAGGCGGGTTCCAAACAGTCACGGGGACGGCTCCTGGTATTCTTCCTCTTTATAATGAGACCAAGGCCCGTTCTTTTTATTCAATCTTCTATCGAATCCGCCCCTCTCCCTGAGTTCCAACACCCAGGGCTCTGAATTCAGGTACCTTCGATCCTCGACAATGTCCGGTCCTGATCTACGAGGCCGGTGGATGCCCTCCTCCGTCACGGAGGAGGACGTGCTAAAGCTGAGAGATGCCAGGTATTTAACCTACGAGATTTCGCATAGGCTGCCTGCCCGAGGGCAAGTTATCCCAACTCCTGAGCCTGGCGAGATCATCGTGTTCATGTCTCACTTCCGTCGGGGTTTAGGCTTCTCGATGGATCCCTTCATGAGGGGGCTCATGTTTTACTATGGGCTGGAATTCCACGACCTGGCTCCGGAGTCCATCCTCCATATCTCATCATTCATTGTCGTTTGTGAAGCCTTCCTCCGCACTACCCCTCACTTCGGCTTATGGCTCAAAACCTTCAATGTGGAGCCGAAGATGATTGAGGGGCGTCAGGCAGAGTGCGGCGGGGCGGTTATAAGCAAGAGGGCCGAAGCTCCATGGCCCAAGGGCTCCTTCCAAGAGGAGCTCGGCTTGTGGCAACAGGAGTGGTTTTATATCACCGCTCCCCGGGGCAGTAGGCAAAAGCCGCCGCCCGTCTTTCGCTCGGGCCCTCCATAGCAACTGACGTCATGGGTCAACAAGGGGCGTGACTGGGGGTCGCCCAAAGACGTCCCCTTGTTGTAGGACCGGATTCGAGTCCTCCAAGAAAGGAAGATCAATCTGGTCATAGTGGTGCAGGTCATGTTGATCCGGCGCCTACTGCCCTGCAAACGTTGCCCCCTCCGCCTGTGGGAATTTAATCCGGAGGGGCCGCGAGCTCTTCAATACTTCATGGGTTTGACTCCCATGGAGATGTATAAACTGTTCTTCGGATCGCAAGAGACGCATCCGGAATTGACCGAGGACGCTGGCCTAAGCTGCAATCGCCCGGATACTCAAGTAAGTAGCCCTGTGTCCGGACACACCATCCATTTATTTATCGTGAGCTTGCCTTTTAACCAGCTATCCCTGGACAGGAGTGGATAGCGCAAGCAAAACTGATACGGTGTCCGGCCCCCCTCCCTGAGACCACGCAGGATCCCGTGTTAATCAAAATGTTGGAGGTTGCACCTTCAAATGAGGGCGAAGGAGGGCACGGGGAAACTGTCACCTCTGCCAAGGGGGCGTTTAGTAAGGGAGGAATCGAGAGTCCCTCCTTCCAGGGGGAGAAGCGGAACACTTCCGAAGACTCGGAGGCCAAGGCCTCAAAGCGGGGAAAAAAATCTGTACCGGAAGGTCCTGCGCCAGAAAGCGCTGGCCGTACTGTCTCCTCGGAGGAATCAGCCCTCTAACGAGCCGTAAGTAAAAAGGGGGGTTTTATAATTATTGGACACCCCTGCTTAATGTCTAAAGGTAACCGAATATTTTTACCTTGTAGTTCGGATCTCAGCCCATCTCAGCACAGCTCATCTTCGGGAGACCTTCGTCCGGAGATGATGGAGAGCGAAACGCCTCCATCTGCCGCCCCCTCGCACGGGGCGGACGACCCTGAGGTGTCGTCACGGAGGGTCTCCCCGAGTCCGGCGGGGCCGGAGAGTTCGGCACCCATTGGAGTACGGCCGGTGGAGCTGCATGATTTGCTTAATAGGGCGTCCATCTCAGAAGATCACCGCACATTAATGGGTAATGTGATTGAGAGGATCTCGTCCGCCAAAAGCGGGTTGTATGAGGCCGTCAGAAGTTTACTGACGGGATTTGAGGTACGCAAAAAATGACATACCTGTTGACAGTTTTGCACATGAAGTGCACCCTGTATAGTAGCCCCTGAGACTTGGTATGCTGTCGAAAACGGCAGCGTGCCTTGGATCATAATCTCAGTTATTAACTGTCCCCTTTCCTATGCAGGTGGTGGAACGTTCGGTGGCCAGCCGGGCGGATGGATTCGCCGAGCTGAAGAAGCAACTCGACGCTGCAGATGCGGACATCTCGCTGGTCAATAAACGACTTGATGAGTCACAAGGTATGTGATTGCGCCGCGGTCGCTTAGTAAGGGAGCTGATGCCCATTCCTTACAAGTTGTATGCTTGATGCAGATGGTGCTGCTGCTGTGGAAGACCTTCGAGCAGAACTTGCTCGGGCCAAGGAGCAAGCCAGAAAAAGCGAGGCGGCTGCCTTGAAGGCAGCGGAAGATCTAGAAACCGAGAAGGCTGCTCACTGCCGAAGCAGGGAGGAGATGGCCGGAATGGCCATGAAATTAAAAGTTGCTACCGACCGCCTGGAGGTTCTTGAAGGAGAATGCCGAGCGGAGCAAGAGGACCTGAAGAAGGCCGATGCCGAAGCCAAGGATGCCCATAGTGCGATGCGGGCTATGAAGGAGGAACCGCGTCAGGTCGGAGACATTGTGTCTGGAAATCCCTTTATGCTGCGTAGGAAGTTCACGGATCCGAAGTATGCTCAGCTGGGCCGATTGTACGGTGTGGAGGATCCTTATCTGGACTTGGCGGCGAGTGCGGCTGACGCAGTCGTGCACTTTCGAAGCCAGGAGGATCATGAAATGGAAGAGCTTTTCTGGTCTCAATTCCATAGTCCGGAGCGTCCACTTCTGTTGAGTGATCGGCTGGTTGAGTGGGCTGAGCTGAATAGATTGTCCGGACTGGCCATGATGGATGTGGTAACTGATCTGTGGCCGAAAAGCCCCAAGCCGAAGAGTTATTTTGGCTTGTTGCAGCAATTCCTTGGGGCAGTGCCGCATATTAAGGCGATGAAGCGGTCGGCATGCATAGAAGGTGCGCGGATGGATCTCGCCCGTGGTAAAACATACTGGGCGGAGATGGATGCCACCGCTGTTGCATCCCGGGGTTCGGACAAAAGCCGATTCCCCACCGAGCATTACTTTGAGGAAGTCCTGTAGGGCGCTCGTATAATAGAGTCGCAGTGCTCGAAAGATGTTATGTTTGAATGACATGTATGATTTCTAAGATCATGTTTATAATGCAATGACTTTTTATACTTGTGTGTTCAAGTATTGAACTATCTCCTGTGCGGCCGTATATGTATGTATAATCTGAAAGATGGCAGTCTTTGGCTTCAGCCCCCACGCACATGGTGCGGGGGTGTTTGCAAAAAGAAAAATGCTTTTTCACACTTAATCCAATGTCTTGGTCCTTTTAAGGAGGTGATAGCATAGCAAACTAGGCAACCGGACTATAATGCTTTATCACTTTCACTTAGCGATAGGAGCTCGAATGTGGGGCTACTATATAGCCCCTGATGGCACCGCGCTTCTCCGAACTTGGGGCGCGTATGTGCCTGACCGGGAAGCGGTCCTTCGTCAAAGCAGAGGAATTCTAAACATTCCAATGGTCGATCGAGTGGTTGACCAGTCTCTCGCTATATCATGACAGTCAGTTTTCGGCTTTCTCTACCGAGGTGCTCTCCCGGCCGAACCGGGGCACAATCGCAGTAGTTCTCCTGGTGCCGCGTTAGCCGATGATACGGAACGTAAGGCAGCAAAACACAGGAGCCGGGCAAACCCAACATTTGACCAAAGACATGATTCAGAGCTGATGCATATAAGGCCTAACTCGAGACGCCGAACACTCCCTGAGGTGTTCGGTCTTTATGATATCGGGCAGAATAAAGCCCTAAGCCCCTAGTGTCCAGGTATAGGCGGCAACTTCTGACGCGGCCGATGCCAAAACGCCAGCCTCCTCCTCGGCTCTGGTAGGAAACCGGGGGATGTGTATCAACAAGAGACAGTGAGAAAGGTTTACGCAGGGTCTTAATCTGAAAAGAATCCTTGCAACGGGTCCCTACTGCACGTCTGTGCCTATGTCTCCGTTGTGCTGTATCCTGGAAGGGTGTAGCACGTGCTTCATCTGTAAAAGAGAAGGACTTAGTTTCTAAGAAATATCATGCAAAAAGTGTATCAAAATAAAGTATAATTTGGAAGATGAAGAAAGTTGAGCTTTATTGGCTTTCATCATTTACGCGCGTGGCCCCCTAAAAAAAGGGGTATGCGGCTGGGAAGCCCCTTGCCAGACTCGTCTAACCATGTCCAAGGTCTAAATGACATGTTTTTAGGGGCTTTGACCTGCAAGGTCGGAATAATGTGTGGCTGTCTAGGCAACCGCACATTCTCCATGGTCGAGAGACTCCTGGAGTTTTAAGAATATGCCACATGGACCG
The DNA here is from genome assembly GCF_002162155.2 of Triticum dicoccoides. NCBI lineage: Eukaryota > Viridiplantae > Streptophyta > Magnoliopsida > Poales > Poaceae > Triticum > Triticum dicoccoides. The sequence goes on along the minus strand of NC_041383.1, from coordinate 473,601,272 downwards.
GGCATTTTTAAGCGTAAGAGACGCGTAATGCGGTATTGCATGAAAGCGCGCGAAAGCTGTACGCCCCAGTAGTGCTTAAGGGCTACTGCTAAATGGGGCGATGGAGGGTGAGCTTTTCGCGACGGAGGTTGTCGGATGAACCGAACATGGCCCCTAGTGGTACAAAGCCTGTAAAATTGGCTAAAAAAGGCCTGGCGTCACTCCTTTGAAGGAAGTGCTGCTATAACGAATTTTGGTGGGTTCTATCCCTAGTCTGCGGACGGTGTCCTGGTATAGCAGGGGCCGCGCTGCGTGTTATCACGTGAAGTGAGTTCACTGTTTTGACTTCTAATGGGAAAGTCTTTTGGTTTCTTGAGCGCTGCTTTTGGGTTTCGTCACTGTCACTTGGTGTGTCGAGCCCTTTGTGTTCGGCGTTAAGTCGGCCGGACTGCTTGAAGACCCAACAATCTCTATGGGTATGGTTTGCAGGCTTCCCGGAGGTACCGTGTATTTGACACAGTCTATCCAGAATCTTGTTGAGGTTGGATAACTCGTCACTGTTATCCTTTAAGGGCAGTGTTTTGTTGTTTGGCCGAGAGCTTTTGAATCCGGCGTTGACCGCCGTACTATTTGGGCCATTCTCCTTGTTCCGGCGCTGATCTTTTTTGCGTCGTGATTTCCCATTTCCATCCCTAATTTCGGATGTACTCGGGTCGCTGGTGCTGCATCTAGCCAACCAGCTGTCTTCCCCGCGCAAAAGTGGGTCATGAGACTTGTTAGTGCGGCCATTGTTCTTGGTTTTTCCTGGCCGAGGTGTCTGGCGAGCCATTCGTCTCGGACGTTGTGTTTGAAAGCTGCCAAGGCTTCAGCGTCCGGACAGTCGATTATTTGGTTCTTTTTAGTGAGGAACCTGTTCCAGAATTTGCGTGCTGATTCTTCGGGCTGTTGAGTTATGTGACTTAAATCATCTGCATCCGGAGGCCGGACATAAGTCCCCTGAAAATTTGCTCGAAATGCATCCTCAAGCTCTTCCCAACTCCCAACCGTATTTTCTGGGAGGCTTTTAAGCCAATGCCGGGCCGGCCCTTTTAAGCCAATGCTCGGCTGGTTATGTTACTTCTTGGAGTCTTCTTTTTTGGCCCATAGATAGACCTGGCCGGGTTATCCTTTTTCTGAAGATCTTTATGCTGATCATGTGCCGGCTTGTGTGTGGCGCCCCTTGTTGCTCTTGGCCTGTCATCTGGTCGTCTATCCGGCCAGGCGACCCCTTTCTTTTTTGACTGCGGGGGCTCAAAGGCCTCCTCGTCAAATTCGGGCAACAACTTGCGCTTCGGGTAGCTCTTTGTCTGGTGACTAGTGCCATATTTATCTGCGGTGTTGAGTACTTTGCTCCATCTTATTCTGAGTGTGTCTTCCGTTGTTTTGAGCTTCCGCTTTTGCTTCTTCAAACTTCTTGCAGTGGCGACGAGCCTGTTATGGAGATTCGTATGCTCTGGTGATGTGAGATCATCTTCGCCGGGGATGGGTTGCATGTCCGGTTCATGTCCGGCTGGCTGCTTGTTGACGTGTGTGTCGTCCACTGCTTCGCCCTGCTCTAGGGCCGGGTCCATATGGGTACCATTTTTGTCGATGCCGGTCTTCGGGCGGCGCTTGCGTCGCTGCTTTGTTTGTCTGTTGGGGGAGTTGTCCTTCGCCACATCCCGTTTTTCCTCATTGTCGCTTCCTTTTGGTGTGTCCACCATGCATACATTGTGGGATGGGGTGGCTTTCCTGCGCCCGTTAGGCGCTGGTTCTTGGTCGTCTCCGGCATCGTCGTCCATACCGTCGATGTCCTCAGAGTCGTAATCTAGCATGTCGGTTAGGTCGTCGACAGTGGCTACCAATTTGGTGGTGGGTGGGCTCTGAATTTCTTCGTCGTCCGCATCCCAACCGTCCTGGCCGCAGTCCGGCCAGGCCTCTCCTGATAACGAGAGGTACTTTAGCGAACTCAAGATGTCGCCAAAAGGTGAGTGTTGAAAGATGTCCTCCGCGGTGAACTCCATGATCGGCGCCCAATCGGATTCGACTGGAGGGGGGCGCGGGAGGTCCGGAGTCCGGCACCTCGGAGTCACGAGCTTCATGGGGGACAAGATCGGTGTTCGGCTCTATCGCTGTAGAGGTTGCAGCCCCCGAGGTGGTGTCTAGCCATCCATCCTTGGTCTGCGCAGCCGGCTCCGAGTCGAAGATCGGAGCGGGTTCGAGTGCGGCCTCCAGGGTACTGTCCGGCTGCAGAGCTAAATCATGCCCATCGTGATAGTACGGCACGCTCGGCTGTGGCTCGAATCCGCCGAGGATCAAGTCCCCGCGGATGTCAGCCGTGAAGTTCAAACTTCCAAATCTGACCTGACGGCCAGGGGCGTAGCCTTCGATCTGCTCCAGCTGGCCAAGCGAATTGGCCCGCAGTGCGAAGCCGCCGAATACAAAGATCTGTCCGGGGAGGAAGGTCTCACCCTGGACTGCATCGTTGTTGATGATCGAAGAAGCCATCGAGCCTATCGGTGACGACACAGAGGAACTCTCAATGAAAGCACCAATGTCGGTGTCAAAACCGGCGGATCTCGGGTAGGGGGTCCCTAACTGTGCGTCTAGGCGGATGGTAATAGGAGACGAGGGACACGATGTTTTTACCCAGGTTCAGGCCCTCTTGATGGAGGTAAAACCCTACGTCCTGCTTGATTAATATTGATGATGTGGGTTACAAGAGTAGATCTACCACGAGATCAAGGAGGCTAAACCCTAGAAGCTAGCCTATGGTATGATTGTTGTTCGTCCTATGGACTAAAGCCATCCGGTTTATATAGACACGGAGAGGACTAGGGTTACACAGAGTCGGTTACAATGGTAGGAGATCTACATATCCGTATCGCCAAGCTTGCCTTCCACGCCAAGGAAAGTCCCATCTGGACACGGGACGAAGTCTTCAATCTTGTATCTTCATAGTCTTGGAGTCCGGCCGATGATGATAGTTCGGCTATCCGGACACCCCCTAGTCCGGAACTCCCTCAGGGAACTTCAATAAGAATAGCAAGCAAGTTGCTACTCCAAGGAAGAAACCCAAGTCTGAACCTAAGCCTAAAACTAAGTGCTTCTACTGCAAAGGGACTGGTCACAAGAAGTGGAACTGCCCTAAGTATTTGGCGGATAAGAAGGATAGCAAAGTGAAAGGTATATTTGATATACATCTTATTGACGTGTACCTTACTAATGCTCGTAGTAGCGCTTGGGTATTTGATATTGGTTCTATTGCTCATATTTGCAACTCGAAATAGGGGCTACGGATTAAACGAAGATTGGCTAAGGACAACGTGACGATACGCGTCGGAAATGGTTCCAAGGTTGATGTGGTCGCCGTCGGCACGCTACCTCTACATCTACCTTCGGGATTAGTTTTAGACCCGAATAATTGTTATTTGGTGCCAGCGTTGAGCATGTACATTATATCTGGATCTTATATTATGCGATATAGTTATTCATTTAAATCAGAGAATAATGGTTATTCTATTTATATGAGTAATATATTTTATGGTCATGCACCCTTAATGAGTGGTCTATTTTTATTGAATCTCGATCGTGGTGATACACATGTTCATAATATTGAAGCCAAAATGGAAAGTTAGTAATGATAGTGCAACTTATTTGTGGCACTGCCATTTAGGTCATATTGGTGTAAAGCACATGAAGAAACTCCGTGCTGATGGGCTTTTTGGAATCACTTGATTATGGATCACTTGATACTTGCAAACCATGCTCATGGGCAAGATGACTAAAACTCCATTCTCCGGAACAATGGAACGAGCTACTGACTTATTGGGAATAATACATACCGATGTATGCGGTCCGATGAGTGTTGAGGCTCGTGGCAGGTATCGTTATTTATTGACCTTCACAAATGATTTGAGTAGATATGGGTATATCTACTTGATGAAACATAAGTCTGAAACATTTGAAAAGTTCAAAGAATTTCAGAATGAAGTGGAAAATCATCGTAACAAGAAAATAAAGTTTCTACGATCTGACCGCGGAGGTGAATACTTGAGTTACGAGTTTGGTCTTCATTTGAAACAATGTGGAATAGTTTCGCAACTCACGCCACCTGGAACACTACAGCGTAATGGTGTGTTCGAACGTTGTAACCGTACTTTATTAGATATGGTGTGATCTATGATGTCTCTTACTGATTTACCGCTATCATTTTGGGGTTATGCTTTAGAGATGGCTGCATTCACGTTAATTAGGGCACCATCTAAATCCGTTGGGACGACACCATATGAGCTGTGGTTTGGTAAGAAACCTAAGTTGTCATTTCTTAAAGTTTAGGGTTGTGATGCTTACGTGAAAAAGCTTCAACCTAATAAGCTCGAACCCAAATCGGAGAAATGCGTCTTCATAGGATACCCAAATGAAACTGCCGGGTACACCTTCTATCTCAGATCCGAAGGCAAGATATCCGTTGCTAAGAATGGATCCTTTCTAGAGAAGGAGTTTCTCTCGAAAAAGTGAGTGGGAGGAAAGTAGAACTTAACGAGGTAATTGTACCTTCTCTCGAATTGGAAAGTAGTTCATCACAGAAACCAGTTCCAGTGATTCCTACACCAATTAATGAGGAAGATAATGATGATGATCATGAAACTTCAGATCAAGTTACTACCAAACCTCATAGGTCAATCAGAGTACGGTCTGCACCAGAGTGGTATGGTAATCCTATACTGGAAGTCATGTTACTAGACCATGATGAACCTATGAACTATGAGGAAGCGATGATGAGCCCAGATTCCACGAAATGGCTTGAGGCCATGAAATCTGAGATGGGATCCATGTATGAGAACAAAGTGTGGACTTTGGTGGACTTGCCCAATGATCAGCAAGCCATAGAAAATAAATGGATCTTCAAGAAGAAGACTGACGCTGACGGTAATGTTACTGTCTACAAAGCTCGACTTGTTGCGAAAGGTTTTCGACAAGTTCAAGGAGTTGACTATGATGAGACCTTCTCACCCGTAGCGATGCTTAAGTCTGTCCGAGTCATGTTAGCAATTGCCACATTTTATGATTATGAAATTTGGCAAATGGATGTCAAAACTGCATTCCTTTATGGATTTCTTAAAGAAGAGTTGTATGTGATGCAACTAGAAGGTTTTGTCGATCCAAAAGGTGCTAACAAAGTGTGCAAGCTCTAGCGATCCATTTATGGACTGGTGCAAGCCTCTTGGAGTTGGAATATACGCTTTGATAATGTGATCAAAGCATATGGTTTTATACAGACTTTTGGAGAAGCCTATATTTACAAGAAAGTGAGTGGGAGCTCTATAGCATTTCTAATATTATATTTGGATGGCATATTATTGATTGGAAATAATACAGAATTTCCGGATAGCATAAAAGGATATTTGAATAAGAATTTTTCAATGAAAGACCTCGGTGAAGCTGCTTATATATTGGGCATCAAGATCTATAGGGATAGATCAAGACGCTTAATTGGACTTTGACAAAGCACATACCTTGATAAAGTTTTTAAGAAGTTCAAAATGGATCAGTCAAAGAAAGGGTTCTTTCCTGTGTTACAAGGTGTGAAGTTGAGTCAGACTCAATGCCCGACCACTGCATAAGATAGAGAGAAAATGAAAGTCATTCTCTATGCCTCAACCACAGGTTCTATCATGTATGCAATGCTATATGTACCAGACCTGATGTGTGCCTTGCTATAAGTTTAGCAGGGGGTACGAAAGTAATCCAGGAGTGGATCACTTGACAACGGTCAAGAACATCCTAAAATACCTGAAAAGGACTAAGGATATGTTTCTCATTTATGGAGGTGACAAAGAGCTTGTCGTAAATGGTTATGTTGATGCAAGCTTTGACACTGATCCGGATGACTCTAAGTCACAAACCGGATACGTATTTATATTGAATGATGGAGATGTCAGTTGGTGCAGTTCCAAGCAAAGCGTCGTGGCAAGATTTACGTGTGAAGCGGAGTACATAGCTGCTTCAGAAGTAGCAAATGAAAGAGTCTGGATAAAAGATCTCATATCCGATCTAGGTGTCATACCTAGTGCATCGGGTCCAATGAAAATCTTTTGCGACACTACTGGAGTAATTGCCTTGGCAAAGGAATCCAGATTTCACAAGAGAACCAACCACATCAAGAGACGCTTCAATTCCATCCGTGATCAAGTCAAGGAGGGAGACATAGAGATTTGCAAGATACATACGAATCTGAATGTTGCAGACCCGTTGACTAAGCCTCTTCCACGAGCAAAACATGATCAGCACCAAGACTCCATGGGTGTTAGAATCATTACTTTGTAATCTAGATTAGTGACTCTAGTGCAAGTGGGAGACTGAAGGAAATATGCCCTAGAGGCAATAATAATGTTGTTATTTATATTTCCTTATATCTTATTCATGCTAGAATTGTATTAACCAGAAACTTAGTACATGTATGAATACATAGACAAAACATAGTGTCCCTAGTATGCCTCTACTTGACTAGCTCGTTGATCAAAGATGGTTATGTTTCCTAACCATAGACATGTGTTGTCATTTGATGAATGGGTCACATCATTATAGAATGATGTGATGGACAAGACCCATTCGTTAGCTTATCATAATGATCGTTAAGTTTTATTGCTATTGCTTTCTTCATGACTTATACATGTTCCTCTGACTATGAGATTATGCAACTCTCGAATACCGGAGGAACACCTTTTGTGCTATCAAACGTCACAACGTAACTGGGTGATTATAAAGATGCTCTACAGGTGTCTCCGAAGGTGTTTGTTGAGTTGGCATAGATCGAGATTAGGATTTGTCACTCCGTGTTTCGGAGAGGTATCTCTGGGCCCTCTCGGTAATGCTCATCACTATTAGCCTTGGAAGCAATGTGACTAATGAGTTAGTTACAGGATTATGCATTACGGAATGAGTGAAGAGACTTGCTGGTAACAAGATTGAAGTAGGTACGAAGATACCGACGATCGAATCTCGGGCAAGTAACATACCGATGACGAAGGGAACAACGTATGTTGTTGTGCGGTTTGACCGATAAAGATCTTTGTAGAATATGTAGGATCCAATATGAGCATCCAGGTTCCGCTGTTGATTATTTATCGGAGATGTGTCTCAACCATGTCCTCATAGTTCTCGAACCCGTAGGGTCCGCACGCTTAACGTTCGATGACGATTTGTATTATGAGTTATGTGTTTTGATGACCGAAGTTAGTTCAGAGTCCCGGATGAGATCACGGACATGACAAGGAGTCTCAAAATGACCGAGAGGTAAAGATTGATATACTGGAAGGTTACATTCCGACACCGGAATGGTTCCAGGAAGTATCGGATAAGTCTTGGATTACCGGGAGGTTACGGGAACCCCCTGGGGGACTATTGGGCCTTCATGGGTCCTAGTGGAGAGAGGAGGCCAACGGCCATGTGGAGCCCCCCCCCCCCCAAGCCCAAACCGAATTGGACTAGGGGTGGGGGCGCGACCCCGCTTTAATTTCCTTCTTCTCCTCCACCTCTTTCCCCTTCTCCCCTTCTCCGGAAAGGATTGGAGTCCTAGTAGGACTCCCCCCTTGGCGCGCTCCTCTAGGCCGGCCGCCTCCTCCCCCCTCCTTTATATACAGGGGAAGGGGGCATCCCAAAGCGCAACAATTGTTCTCTTAGCCATGTGTAGTGCCCCCCTCCACCATTTACTTCTCCGATAGTATCATCGTAGTGCTTAGGCGAAGCCCTGCACGGATCACATCATCAACACCGTCATCATGCCATCGTGCTGACAAAACTCTCCCTCAACCCTCTGCTGGATCAAGAGTTCAAGGGACGTCATCGAGCTGAACGTGTGCTGAACTCGGAGGTGCCGTACGTTTGGTGCTAGATCGGTTGGATTGTGAAGACGTTTGACTACATCAACCGCGTTAACATAACTTTCCGCTTTCGGTCTACGAGGGTACGTGGACACACTCTCCCCCTCTCATTGCTATGCATCTCCTAGATAGATCTTGAGTGATCATAGGATTTTTTTTTGAAATTGCGTGCTATGTTACCCAACATCCTTTTGTTCACCCTTTCCACTAAGTGCAGTTTAAACTTGGTACCACATTCGTAAGGATAGCCAATGTTATCCGCACCAGGCCGAGTAGGCTGGCGTGCCAAATGCGGGCACACTTTAAGCTCACAAGAGGTTTGTATGAGAAAGTCATGATAGTGATGTGAAGTATTGGTGGATGGGATCGTTGGATAAGTGAGGAATGCATTGGCAATCATGGGACAAAATGCATGTCTCTATGTTTATAGGGGGCATGGGTTTCTGTGACATGGAACTATTTAATGACGCGACATTGTCAAAGCAAGCATGGCATTTGTTGGTTAACCTGGACAGTTTGTATCTGTGGGTGCTAATAGGGCATTTGTTGGTTAACCCTAATAGAAACTTCCTTCAGGCAACATGTCCGACGAGTGCCTCAACAACTTGGAGTGCTATATGTCAAGGGAGGGATGCTCTGAAGCTGGGACTAATACGTTGAATCGGTGATGGTAGAACAACAAAAATATGACATGATAACTGGATTTCAGGAATGTCCTCGTTGAAGCCAGTTACAAGGTTATCAGATGCTCCAGTCCAGCTTGTTGTCGATTTGCTGGATGAGGTGGATGCATGGAATGCAGAGATGGTTCGGGAGATTTTTTTTGTCTGCCAAATGCTACTGCTATATTGAATATGCCTCGACCGAGAGTAGTCTGTAGTGATTTCTGGGCGTGGGAAGGAGAAAATTCAGGGGTATTATCTATGCGTTCAGCTTATAGGATGTTGATGGAAAGGAAAGTAGCTCAGAATCAGTTACCAGGGAGTTCAATACATGGAGAATCAGTGTGGAAGGCACTATGGAAGCTGAGAGTACAACCCAAAATACGATATTTTGGTGGCGAGCTATAGAAAAGTTTCTCCCAACTTTTGGGGAACTAAACTGAAGACATGTGAGTGACACAGCAACATGTCCTATGTGTAGGAATACTGGTGAATTGTTGTACCATACCCTCGTATAGTGTGATCATGCAAGAATTTTGAGAATTGCTACGCACACCGACACCGTTTGAAGAGTGAATATTATAAAACTACCACTTTTTGCGTTAGGGTTCCAAAAAACCACCAGATTTTTGTTTGTGACTGATACCTACCACTTTTCACGTCGGTTGTCTAAAAAAACCATATTATCAGTTGCTAGCATTTTAAACCATTTTCTGATGGTCCGGGCCATCCTGTTAGGCCACGTCAGCACCGCGGTTGACGGCGAGGCCATTAACGACCGTTACTCCGACTGGTGCGGTCGGACCGCACTCTGGTGCACATATTAAGTCTCTCTCTCTCCCTCCCTCTCAATCTCCTCCCTTGCCTGCACTCCTCTCCGCTCTCACTCTCACTCTCCTCTCTGCTCTTCGACGCCGCCGCCGACTAATGTCGTGGAAGATCCACCGCCACCATGCCTTCCTGGAATGACGAGGAAACGAGCTTAGAGGATGAGTGCGACATCACAAGCATGGACATGGCTCTTTGGGTAAGTTTTTTTGGTCTGCTCGGCTAGGGATTGGGGTTCCTCGTGAGCTAGGGTTAGGGTTCATCTTGGAGCTAGATTAGGTTTGGTGGTAAGATTTGGTTACTATTATTTATTAGGCAGGGTTATGGTTGCTGGTGGAGGTAGGTTTATGTATGCTGCAAAACTAGGGTTAGGGTTAGGGTTCTTGCTGGATTGGGGAAATAATTTTTTGATCTATGTTTGGTTAGTGACATAAGTTGATTTTGTTGATGTGTTGGTGCAGGAAACCCCTGACACCATCATGGAGCCTCTTTTCTGTGGCCAACTAGAGCTTTCTGAACCCACCTGCATGATGCACCATGTGAGGCCAATTAAGTGTGTGGCATTTGAGGGAACCTTGACTGGAAGGTGTTTCTATGGTTGTCCAGTGCATGAGGTATAGTACCTTAATTGGTCATATTACCTAAAAATTTAGTAGCACATGTATTATGTTGACAAGTTGCTCTTCTGAACCCATACAATATTTATAAGGATGAACTGAAATATGCCTTGTATTAAGCTATTGAGGGATATGGTTTATTGTCAAATATGCTTTTGAATCGGAAGCATGTATTTGTGAGTTAACTTGTACAAGTTGCTTGGGTTTCAGTTAAAGTTTGAGTTATATTAAACAACATATTCAGTTTAATTAGGCCTCGCCTTCAGTTACTTAATCTGATATGATCTGTGATGAGATTCAGTGCACTTATGTATACATGAATTTCCAAATGCAGAGTGTACGTGTTAACTATGGTGTTACTGAGTGGGTTGACCAGCCTTGGCTTCCAATTCTTCAGAATTGCTAGTCCAGGTTGTGGGAAATGTTCCATGAACAGAATTGTGGCACGTTAGTTGATAAGCAGAAGTATGAGAAGCATTTGTCCAAGCTTAAGACTGAAAATGACAAGCTATGCATTTAGTACACAAAGCTTGTCCAAGATGTTTGATTGGCAGGATGGTAGGGTATACCACATGGATTACCAAAAGGCAGTTGAGGAGGAAGAGTTTGAGAAGAGGAAGAAAGAGGTAGAAGAGAGTGCTAGGTTGGAGGTTCAGATGGAAAAGCTCAAACTTGCCAAGGAACAGAGGTGCATTTTACAGAGTCAAGCTGACATTATCAAGAACACCAGGAAGGCAGTGAAGGAGGTTCAAGAGGAGAGAGATTTTCTTAAGAAACAGAAGGCAAAGCTTGAGCATGTGGTGAATGAGCTGCTGAAAGATGGGCATGCAAGCAAGGAGAAGATAGAGAAAATCAAGGACATCCTTGATTGATGAAGTGTGTGTTGCAGACGGTGAAGTACATCCAAGGCCTTTATAAGTATGTGGCCTAAAAATATGATGTGAAGATATGGGGTGTAAATTTTGGTGAAAGTGAAGTTAATCTAGTCTACGTCTATGCTAAGTAATGTTAAGAACAGTAGTGTATGCTGCTAGAACCTTTAATGCTAAGTTATGAAGTATGTTGTAATGAATGTGCTGCTTGAATTTGAACCTCTAGCTTAGCAGACCGAAATTTTTTACCCAAAGATCCATGTCCATGCTTGTGATGTCGCACTCATCCTCTAAGCTCGTTTCCTCGTCATTCCAGGAAGGCATGGCGGCGATGGAGCTTCCACAATGCTAGTCGCCGCCGGCGTCGAAGAACAAAGAGGAGAGTGAGAGTGAGAGTGATACGTCTCCGTCGCATCCACTTTTCCTAATGCTTTTCCTCTTGTTTTGGACTCTAATTTGCATGATTTGAATGAAACTAACCCGAACTGATGATGTTTTCTGTAGAACTACCATGGTGTTGTTTTTGTGTAGAAATAAAAGTTCTCGGAATGGAACAAAACTTTGCAAGGATTTCTTATACAATAAAAGAAAAAATCTAGAACCAAGAACCACCAGAGGGGGGCACTGGGTGGGCACAACCCACCAGGGCACGCCACCCCCACCAGGTGCGCCCAGGGGGGTTGTCCCCACCTGGTGGCCCCGCAAACCCTGAAATCGCCGCTATAAAATCCTATTTTTTCAGGAAAAAACAGGGAGAAAGAACTATCACGTTTCACGAGATGGAGCCGTCTCCGTCTCATGTTCTTCATTGGGAGGCTAGATCTGGAGTCCGTTTGGGTCTCCGAAGAGGGGGGGGATCTTTGATCATCGTCATCACCAACCCTTCTCCATCGCCAATTCCATGATGCTCCCCATCGGGAGTGAGTAATTCCTTCGTAGGCTCACTGGTCGGTGAGGAGTTGGATGAGATTCATCATGTAATCGAGTTAGTTTTGTTAGGGCATGATCCCTAGCATCCACTATGTTCTGAGATTGATGTTGCTATGACTTTGCCATGCTTAATGCTTGTCACTTTGGGCCTAGGTTCCATTATTTCAGATCTGAACCGTTTATGTTATCACCATTATATCCATGTTCTAGATCCGATCTTGCAAGTTATAGTCACCTACTACGTGTTATGGTCCGGCAACCCCGGAGTGACAATAGTCGGGACCACTCCCGGTGATGACTGTAGTTTGAGGACTTCATGTATTCATCATGTGTCAATGCTTTGTTCTGGTTCTCTATTAAAAGGAGGCCTTAATATCCCCTAGTTTCCAATAGGACCCCGCTGCCATGGGAGGGTAGGACAAAAGATGTCATGCAAGTTCTTTCCATAAGCACATATGACTATTTACGGAATACATGCCTACATTATATTTATGAACTGGAGCTAGTGCCGTATCGCCCTAGGTTATGACTATCTCATGATGAATATCAACCAACGAATCACCGATCCAATGCCTACGAATTTACCTTGTATTGTTATTGCTAAGTTACTACTATTGCTGCTGCTATTGTTACTGCTACAAAATCATTGATATCACTGTTAACGTTACTATTGTTGTTGCTACTACTATCAAAACTATCATACTACTTTGCTACTGCTCACTTTGCTGCAGATAATTAATCTCCACGTGTGGTTGAATTGACAACTCAGCTGCTAATACTTGCAAATATTCTTTGGCTTCCCTTGTGTCAAATCTATAAATTTGGGTTGAATATTGTACCCTCGAAAACTGTTATGATCCCATATACTTGTGGGTTATCAAGACCTTTTTCTGGTGCCGTTGTCGTGGATCATAGCTATATTTGTTGAGTCACTTGGGATTATTATCATATTATCACTATGAAGGATATGAAGGATGCTAAGACTAATATTTTTCCCTCTAAGACGAGGGGAGGTAAGGAATAGTCATCCAGCTCCGCTTTAGATTCACCTTCTATTATAAGTAAACTTGCAACACCACCACATGCTATCAATTCTGATATGTTGCAAGTTGTTGATGATGTAACTTCTGCTATGAATGCTACTCATGATGATGCTAGTACCTTGCTTGATGATGATGTGCTAGTAGGTGAATTTCTTGATGAACGAATTGTTAGAGTAAGACAACATGATATTGTTGAAACTGATGATGATCTTGAAACTGATGATCTTGAAACACCTACTAGAAATAGTCCTCCTAGATATGAATTGCCAAAGGTACCGGAAGGTTATGCTATGAGTGAGGAGGCAACTAGAGATATTCTTGCTTGTAAGGATAGAGATGATCTAGAGAAATTATTATGCAAGTATAAAGAAAGATCTCTGAATGCTAAAATGAAATTTGATCCTAAGTTTGCTACTTCACCTATATTTATTGACGATAAGGATTATGAATTCTCTGTAGACCTAGAGTTAATCACTTTGGTTGAATCTGATCCTTTCCATGGTAATGAAGCTGAAATTGTTGTGGCACATTGAGGGAGTCCTGGATTAGGGGGTGTCCGGATAGCCGGATTACCATCATCAGCCGAACTATCATCGGCCGAACTATCATCATCGATCGGACTCCAAGACTATGAAGATACAAGATTGAAGACTTCGCCCCGTGTCCGGATAGGACTTTCCTTGGCGTGGAAGGCAAGCTTGGCGATATGGATATGTAGATCTCCTACTATTGTAGCCGACTCTATGTAACCCTAGCCCTCTCCGGTGTCTATATAAACCGGATGGCTCTAGTCCGTAGGACAACAACAACAACCATTACAATCATACCATAGGCTAGCTTCTAGGGTTTAGCCTCCTTGATCTCATGGTAGATCCACTCTTGTAAACATCCACAATATCAATATCAATCAAGCAGGACGTAGGGTTTTACCTCCATCAAGAGGGCCCGAACCTGGGTAAAACATTGTGTCCCTTGTCTGCTGTTACCATCCGCCTAGACGCACAGTTCGGGACCCCCTACCCGAGATCCGCCGGTTTTGACACAGACATTGGTGCTTTCATTGAGAGTTCCTCTGTGTCGTCACCGATAGGCTTGATGGCCTCCTCAATCGACAACGACGCAGTCCTGGGTGAGACTTTTCTCCCCGGACAGATCTTCGTATTCGGCGGCTTCGCACTACGGGCCAACTCACTTGGCCATCTGGAGCAGATCGAAAGCTACGCCCCTGGCCGTCAGGTCAGGTTTGGAAGCCTAAACTTCACGGCCGATATCCGCGGGGACTTGATCTTCGATGGATGTGAGCCACAGCCGAGCGTGCCACACTGTCACGATGGGCACGACCTAACTCTGCCGCCGGACAGCACCTTGGAGGCCGCACATGAATCCGCTCCAACCCATAGTCCGGAGCCGATCACTCAGATCGAGGACGGATGGCTGGACACCGCCTCGGGAGCTGCAACTTCTACGGCGATGGAGCCGAACACTTACCTTGTCCCGCATAAAGCTCATGACTCCAAGGTGCCGAACTCTCTACCGGACTCCGAACCTCCTGCGCCCCTGTCGGTCGAATCCGACTGGGCGCCGATCATGGAATTCACCGCTGCGGACATCTTTCAGCACTCACCCTTCGGTAATATCTTAAATTCGCTGAAGCATCTCTCGCTATCCGAAGAGCCCTGGCCGAACTACGGCCAGGATGGTTGGGATGCGGACGACGAAGAAATTCAGGGCCCACCCACCACCCACTTCGTAGCCACCGTCGACGATCTAACCGACGTACTCGACTACGACTCCGAAGACATCAACGGTATGGACGACGATGCTGGAGACTATCAAGAACCAGTGCCTACAGGACACTGGAAGACCACCTTGTCATACGGCATATATATGGTGGACACCCCAAAAGATGGGGACGGCGAAGAAGGAACGGAGGCCGATTCCTTAAAGAAACAGCCCAAGCGCTGGCATCAGCGGCGCCGCTCTAAATCCCGCCATAGCAAGAATAGAGATTCCGGCACAGGAGACAATAACACCCCAGAAAGTGCCGAAGACAACCCCCTCCAGCACGATCAAGCGGAGGAGGAAGCAGAAGCAAGCCCTCACGAGAGGGCGGCAGACGAAGAGGTCAAGGATGATAATTACTTACCTCCCTCCGGAGACGAGGCAAGCCTCGACGACGACGAATTCGCCGTGCCTGAGGATCCCGTCGAACAAGAGCGTTTTAGACGCAGGCTAATGGCCACGGCAAACAGCCTAAAGAAAAAGCAGCAACAGCTTCAAGCTGATCAAGACCTACTGGCCGACAGATGGACCGAGGTCCTCGCGGCCGAAGAGTATGAACTCAAACGCCCCTCCAAAAGTTGCCCAAAACGCAAGTTGCTCCCCCGACTAGAGGAGGAAGCGTACAAACCTGCATCACCAGCGCACAATACGGCAGACCGACCACCTCGTGGCCGCGACAGAGAGGCATGCAAGCCCTCCACCAAAACCGTACCCCGGCATCGCTCAAAAAGCATGAAGCCACGGGGGAATGCACCGGACTTGCCGGATATATTGGAGGACAAGGCGAGACAATCTAGATCTATGTATGGATCACGTGGGCGCCACAAGACCCACGACGAATACCGTCGCGTCGGATACAACTACTCCGGCCGGGCCGAACACAGCAGACAACGCTCTCTCGAGCTACGTCGCGATATTGCTCAATACAGAGGCGCCGCACACCCACTATGCTTCACTGACGAAGTAATGGATCATCAAATCCCTGAAGGGTTTAAACCCGTTAATATCGAATCCTACGATGGCACAACAGACCCCGCGGTTTGGATTGAGGATTATCTCCTCCATATACATATGGCCCGCGGCGACGATCTTCACGCCATCAAATATCTCCCGCTCAAGCTTAAAGGACCAGCTCGGCATTGGCTTAACAGCCTGCCGCAGAGTCAATTGGATGCTTGGAAGACCTGGAAGCCGCATTCCTCGACAACTTCCAGGGCACGTATGTGCGACCACCGGACGCAGATGACCTAAGCCACATAATCCAGCAGCCAGACGAATCGGCCAGGCAATTCTGGACACGGTTCTTAACAAAGAAAAATCAAATCGTCGACTGTCCGGATGCAGAGGCCCTCGCTGCCTTCAAACATAACATCCGCGACGAGTGGCTGGCCCGGCACCTAGGACAGGAAAAGCCGAAATCCATGGCAGCCCTCACATCACTCATGACCCGCTTCTGTGCGGGAGAGGATAGCTGGCTAGCTCGCAGCAACAACCTCAGCAAAACGCTGGCAGTCCGGATACCAAGGACCGCAACGGCAGGTTGCGTCGAAACAAAAACAAACGCCGCATTAACGGCAACAGCAATGAGGATACGGCAGTCAACGCCGGATTCCGAGGCTCCAAGCCCGGTCAACGGAAGAAGCCATTCAAAAGAACCACTCCGGGCCCGTCCAATTTGGACCGAATACTCGACCGCTCCTGTCAAATACATGGAACCCCCGAAAAGCCAGCTAACCACACCAACAGAGATTGTTGGGTATTCAAGCAGGTAGGCAAATTAATCACCAAAAACAGTGACAAGGGGCTACACGGCGATGACGAGGAAGAGACCCGGCCGCCGAACAACAGAGGACAAAAGGGATTCCCCCCTCAAGTTCGGACGGTAACATGATATACGCAACTCATATTCCCAAGAGGGAGCGGAAGCGTGCACTGAGGGACATATACGCGATGGAGCCAGTCGCCCCTAAATTCAACCCATGGTCCTCTTGCCCGATCACTTTCGATCGAAGAGACCATCCGACCAGTATCTGCCATGGTGGATTCGCCGCATTGGTTTTAGACCCAATCATCGATGGATTTCACCTCACGAGAGTCCTGATGGACGGCGGCAGTAGCCTGAACCTGCTTTATCAGGATACAGTGCGCAAGATGGGCATAGACCCTTCAAGGATTAAACCTACAAAGACAACCTTCAAAGGTGTCATACCAGGTGTCAAGGCCAGTTGTACAGGCTCAGTTACACTGGAAGTGGTCTTCGGATCCCCGGATAATTTCCGAAGCGAGGAGTTAATCTTCGACATAGTCCCATTCCGCAGTGGCTATCACGCTCTGCTCGGACGAACCGCGTTTGCAAAATTCAACGCGGTGCCGCATTATGCATACCTTAAGCTCAAGATGCCAGGCCCTCGTGGAGTCATCACGGTCAATGGAAACACGGAACGCTCCCTCCGAACGGAGGAACATACAGCGGCTCTCGCGGCAGAAGTACAGAGCAGCCTTTTAAGGCAATTTTCGAGTCCGGTCGTTAAACGACCGGACACGGCCAAACGCGCCCGGAGCAACATCAACCAAGACCACCTGGCACGTTCCGAGCACGCGTAGCAATGCGGCCTCAACCCCAGCCCTCGCACAATTGTAAGACAAACTCTCCGCGTACATAATTACGCCCTGGAGATACCATGGGCATAGGGGGAGAGGCACAACCACACCAGACCTAGTGTGCGGTTCGACCACACCAGGGGCTCCCAAGTGTGTGGCTCTTTTTATCTTTTATTTCTTTTTTTACACAGGACCCTGTCCGGCGGCGAACCTGCCGAACTCATGATGCAACAGCCAGGGAGGGACAAAGGCCGCGACGAACACTCAGGTGGTCTCCATTACGAGCATTAAATTTGTTAAATACACCATTCCGCGGCCTACCCCTGGAGGGAGACACCTTTAATTCGTCCAATCCCTTGCTTTCCGCACTATTTGTATCATTCCGCACTCATAGCAGATCTTCTCGACTAAAATGTAGCACTTTTTGCCCATAATTGCATTTCTTTATACATATATGTTCATTTACGACATGTTGCATCCGTACATTTTGGTACGGCCAAATACACCAGGGGCTTATGTTCCCCGCACTATGGTGTGATAAAGTCCACACACTTTCACAAGTGCGGCACCCCGAACTTATAGCATTATATGAATCGGCTCCGAATCATGTCTTGGGTCAATAGTTGGGTTTGCCCGGCTCCCAAGTTTGGCACCTTACGTTCCGTTCTATCGGCTAAGGTAGCACTGGGAGAACCACTGCGATTGCGCCCCGGTTGAGCCGGGTTAACGCCTCAGTGGAGAAAGCTAAAACTGACCGTCATGATAAGCCGCGAGACTGGTCGCTGTTTGAGAGGTCTTTTCGGGTCCTTAAAGACCCACGCCGCTTCGAGCGAAGTTCCGGATAATGTCCGACGAAGGCGTGGATAGCGCCCCTAATTCGGTCTTCCAATACTAGGGGCTTCGCCGAAATTTAAAATTATAGAATTCTATGGCTAAGTGAGAGTGTTCAAGCACTATAAGTCCGGTTCCCTTGTTCATTGTGTTGAGAGCCTCCCTAGATGGACCCAAAAATGGGAACAAGAGTGCTCAAGTTTATCCCGAACACCCCAGCACTCGTGGCATGGGGGCTGAAGCCGACGACTTGCCATCTCTCAGATTTAATAAACGGCCGCACAAAAGGTAATATTTTAAATTAATAAGCGTTGCTTAGCGCATATGAACAAAGTTTTTAGCGCACAGGATAACACATTGCGAATTTACTCAATAATTACACCCCTGGGGCACTCATCCGCAATCTTGCGGGCACCCTTCAGAACAGTCTTATAGTACATCTCGGGCATACGATATTCCTTTCCCACTGGTGGCGCGTCAGTGATTAGCTTCTCCGCATCCAGCTTGCCCCAATGCACCTTTGCGCGGGCAAGGGCCCGACGAGCACCTTCAATACAGGCGGAGCGCTTGATAACCTCCACCCAGGGGCACGCATCCAACAACCGTCGCACGAGGCCGAAGTAGCTCCCAGGCATGGCCTCTCCAGGCCACAGCCGGACTATGAGGCCCTTCATGGCCTGCTCGGCCGCCTTGTGGAGCTCGACCAGCTGCTTCAGCTGGTCGCTAGGGGGCACCGGACGGCCGGCCTCAGCATACTGAGACCAGAAGACCTTCTCCGTTGAGCTCCCCTCCTCGGCTCGGTAGAATGCGGCGGCATCAGACACGCTGCGAGGCAGATCTGTAAACGCCCCTGGAGAGCTCCGAATTCGGGTAAGTAACACGTAATTTACATTCACATGCTTGCTTTGCATGAAAAATGCCTTACCCGCCGCTATCTTCCTCACCAACTCAATCTCCTGAAGGGACTTATGGGCATTGGCCTTGGCAGTCTTGGCACTTTCGAGAGCCGAGGCAAGCTCGGACTCTCGAGTATTTGAGTCATGCTCCAAACTCTCATGCTTTTCCATGAGAGCCTGGAGCTCTTGCTGAACCGCCGCCACCTGCGCCTCCTGCTTTTCTCGCTCTGCCCGTTCCGCGCCCGCATTGCGTTCGGCCGCGGACACGGCCTCCTTCAGGGTCGCCACCTCGTTCGTGGCCCCTGCAGTACCCATGTTATCCTTGTTATTTTTTGTTGCAACCTAAATCCTTTTCTGTAAGGTACAAGTTCAAAGTGGTGTTACTCACCTTCTTTGTCCTGGAGCTGCTTCTTGGCGCGGCCGAGCTCTGGCTCGGACCGCTCGAGCTCCTGCTTCAAAGCACCGACCTCCGCAGTCAGTGCGGCAGAGGTCAGCAGCGCAGCCTGCAACCCATATTGACATAATTTTTTAGCAACCCTGCGTATATCTTCTTTTTTTTTAGATCCTCAGTCCGGCTTTTCTTTTCGAACACCGAACCGAGCATCAGGGGCTACTGTCTATGCGGTATTACATTGCATATTTTTTATCTTCTTACCTCAAAGCCTGATAGAAGGCTGCTGCAGGCTTTGGTCAGCCCGCTCTTGGCGAGCTGTACCTTCTGAATCACCGCACTCATAATAGTGCAGTGTTCTTCCTCGATGGAAGCGCTCTGGAGCGCCTCCAACAAATTGTCCGGCGCCTCCGATTGGACGGAAGCCGCCGGGGTCACGGTCTTGCCCTTCGTGCGAAGGGGCCGCCGGCCGGACTCCGGAGCCACTGCGGGTTCTAATGTGGAGTCCGACGCAAAGTCCGGGAGGCTGCCTTGTGGCGCCTCCGGAGCCTCCCCCTGATGGGTCCCTTCTTGGGATCCCACCTCGGCGTCCTCGGTGTCGCGAGGGGTGGAGGCGGTCAGGATGGAATCTACATCTAACGGAGCCAACGACCCGCTCGATGAAGCGGGGAGATCATCCTTGGCCGGACTACAGGCAGCATGCGGCATCAGAATGACACTATGTGACACAGAAAAAGAAATTATAAATCACTCAGGAATCCGGATACTTACGATCTCGCTGGAGGCCTGGCCCTTGAAGGCCATTCTTCCTCGCCAACGTTGATGTTGGCGGAGCTGTCCGGGGGAATAGTCCTTCCCCTCTTGGACCCTTCGGCCTCCCCTGTTGGGGAAGCCTTCCTCTTCCTCTCTCCCTCCTCTGGGAGAGAGTCCTCTTTCTCCTCCTCGTTTTCGGGGGAGGAGTCCGCCCCGGAGTCATCGGACACCTGAAAGCGGGAACTCTTTCGAGCACCCGTGGCCTCCTTCTTGGCCTTCTTCTCCGGCACCACGTGCGGTGCCGGAACCAGCAGCCTCACTAGATGGGCGTCTACTGGGTTTTCTGGCATAGGAGCCGGGCAGATAATCTGCTCCGCCTTCCGCATCCAGTCCTGTCAAAGGAAAAGGGGAAATTAAAACCCGCATAGAGTCAAACTATGAAAAGCAAGTGTCCCGTAAAGGGGTAGAATCACTTACCTCGTCGGCTTGGCACTACGAGCGAAATCCGCGATCTTCAGTCGCGGATTCGGGGGGCTTCGGCGCCCTTAAACAGCACCCTCTAGGCGCCTTCGTACGTCGTGTCGAAGAGCCCGCTCAGCGCCTGGTGCTGTTCCGGATTGAACTCCCATAGATTGAATGCCCGCTCTTGGCATGGGAGAATCCGGCGGACGAGCATGACTTGGACCATGTTAACCAGCCTGAGCTTCTTCACCAGCTTTTGGATACAGGCTTGGAGTCCCGTCAGCTCCTCCGAACTACCCCACAACAAGCCCTTCTCTTTCTAGGAGGTGAGCTGCGTGGGGATACCAGATCTGAACTCGGGGGCCGCCGCCCACTTAGGATCGCGCGGCTCGGTGATATAGAACCACCCCGATTGCCACCCCTTGACGGATTCCACGAAGGCCCCTTCGAACCAAAGGACATTGGGCATCTTGCCCAACATGGCGCCTCCGCACTCCGCTTGAGTGCCCTTCACTACCTTCGGCTTGACATTGAAGGTCTTGAGCCACAAGCCGAAGTGGGGCTGGATGCATAGGAAGGCCTCGCACACGACGATAAACGCCGAGATGTTGAGGATGAAGTTCGGCGCCAGATCATGGAAATCCAGGCCGTAGTAGAACATGAGCCCCCGGACAAAGGGGTGAAGTGGAAAACCCAGTCCACGGAGGAAGTGGGGAAGAAAAACGACCCTCTCATGGGGCCTGGGGGTGGGGATGAGCTGCCCCTCGTCGGGCAGCCGGTGTGCGATGTCGCCGGACAGGTAGCCGGCGCTGCGCAGTCTTTCGATGTGCTCCTCCATAACGGAGGAGGTCATCCACTTGCCTCCCGCTCCGGACATAACTGGGGAAGGTTGAGACGGGATGTGCGGGCTTGGGCGCTGGAGCTCAAGTGCGCGGAGATGGATAAGCAAAGGAGGAAGAAGGCGTAGGTGAAAAGGTGAATCCTTATCCCTTATATGGGCGGGCGAAGTCTACGCGTCCCCCACCGGCCTGGTAAAACTCGCTTATCCCCCAAGCGTCACCATCAATGGCGCGGTTGGGTTACCCACGTCCGTATTGATGAGAATCCCGGATTAAGGGGGAACACGATCTCTGCTTTGACAAGACGTGCCAAGGAAACCGCTTCGCTAAATGCGCTGAGGTGGTGGAGTAAAAAACGATTCAAGTAATGGCTTGGTAGTGGCGTGACGACATGCCACAAAAAACGTCAGCAGATTGAACTTGTGTATATATTATTCTCTCTACGGTGAAATGTGGAATTTATTTTGCAAAGCCGGACACTATCCTGGTGTTCACAATCTTCTATCATTCAGAGGAGGAACCCGCTTTGCAATGCCAAGCAGTATACGCGCCGGACTTATCATCATTGAAGCCTGGTTCAGGGGCTACTGAGGGAGTCCTGGATTAGGGGGTGTCCGGATAGCCGGATTACCATCATCAGCCGAACTATCATCGGCCGGACTATCATCATCGACCGGACTCCAAGACTATGAAGATACAAGATTGAAGACTTCGCCCCGTGTCCGGATAGGACTTTCCTTGGCGTGGAAGGCAAGCTTGGCTATACGGATATGTAGATCTCCTACTATTGTAACCGACTCTATGTAACCCTAGCCCTCTCCGGTGTCTATATAAACCGGATGGCTCTAGTCCGTAGGACAACAACAACAACCATTACAATCATACCATAGGCTAGCTTCTAGGGTTTAGCCTCCTTGATCTCGTGGTAGATCCACTCTTGTAAACATCCACAATATCAATATCAATCAAGCAGGACGTAGGGTTTTACCTCCATCAAGAGGGCCCGAACCTGGGTAAAACATCGTGTCCCTTCTCTCCTGTTACCATCCGCCTAGACGCACAGTTCGGGACCCCCTACCCGAGATCCGCCGGTTTTGACACCGACACACATCTTACTAAGTTGAATGATATAGCCACCCTTTTTGCTCATGATGAGAAGATTCGCTATTATTATATTCTCAAGTTATTTCTGTTCTCATTAAAGGGTGATGCTAAAGCTTGGTATAATACTCTTTCTCCTGGTTGTGTGTGTAGTCCCCATGATATGATTTATTACTTCTTTGAAAAATATTTCCATGCTCATAAGAAACAAGCCGCCTTGCAGGAAATATTTAACTTTGTTCAAATTGAAGAAGAGAGTCCCGCGCAAGCTTGGGGGAGGCTTCTCCAATTGCTTAATGCTTTTCCTGGTTATCCTCTTAAGAAAAATGAAATACTTGATATCTTCTATAATGGACTAACCGATGCTTCTAGGGATTTCCTAGATAGTTGTGCTGGTTGTGTTTTTAGGGAACAAACTATTGGGCAAGCTGAAGAATTATTGAATAACATATTGAAAAATTATGATGATTGTACTCCTCCTGAAACACCTATTAAACTCACTCCAAAGAAGAGGGGTATCTTATATCTCAGTGAAAGTGCGTTATATCGACTATAGGGGGGTGAATAGGCAATTTTTACAAATTCATCACTGAGGAATTTCTAGGTGAAGAAATTCCTAAGCAACAACACACTAGCAGTGGAATAAGTACTCAGGTATAAGCATAACAGAGCAATAGCATAGTCATCATGATGAAATGAAAACCAGCACATAGTACAGATAGCGTGATAACAGGATAAGCAGGCTGAAGACTATGAGACTGAAGAAATAGGATTGAGGAAATTAAGAAAGTCTTCAGCCAAAGTCTTCAAACAGTAATGATAAGGTTCATCAACACATGAATGAGGGAATGAAAGGGTTGAGGAAATAGAACCAGTTGGCTTGGTGAATTTATGATTTGGTAGACCAGTTCCAACTGCTATGACAGTTGTACGTCTGGTTGGAGTGGCTGAGTATTTAAACTCTAGGCAGTCCCGGACACACAGTCCTCACCATATTCTCCTTGAGCTAAAGCCACACAAACCTCGCCCAACACTCGTGGTAAGTCTTCACATGTGACTTCCAAACATTCACAGACTTGGTCACTCGGCGATCCACGATTCCTCTTGGATGCTCAGACCGTGATGCCTAACCGTCTGGAGGATGCACGGTCCTCAGAGGTAATAGGCATCGGTTCCACACAGGAACAATCTCTTCAGTGATGCTCAATCACTTTGGGTTTGTAGGTGTTTGGGTTTTGGGTTTTCCTCACTTGATGATTTTTTGCTCAAAGTCCTCGGAGGATGGGATGCTCTCAATGACAAGTGTTAGTTTCTCTCGGAGCAGCCAACCAGCTAGTGGTTGTAGCGGGTGGCTATTTATAGTCTAGGGAGCAGCCCGACATGATAAGACATAAATGCGCTTCAATGATATGACCGTTAGGTGGTAGGATATTTTGGACAACTAGCACGGAGCACAGCAACAGTCGGATTTGAGGTATCAAATTCCTCAGGGCTATCATGTTCCTCACAGTGTAGGCAATCCGCACTGTCGAATTCCTAACTCCTCAGTCAGAGCAAATTCCTCAGAGACAAGAAGATCTTCGTCTCTGTCACTCAAGAAATTGACTGAACTGATATGAGATTTCCAATGGCTTCACTCGAAAGGATTGGGTAGGTGTAGGATTTTGAGATGAGCATCACTTGGAAATCAGTTTCCTTAGTATTACCTCGACCCCCTTTAATAGTACAATGTTTCCTATGACTCAAGAAAGAGAAAATGAAACTACGAAAACAAAAGTCTTCACGCTTCATAATCCTCGCATGAATATCCAAGTCTTCAAGGTCACACCAATTTCTTCACTTTCAAAATCTTCAGGAGAACCAAAGTCTTCAGCTGAAGACATACATTTTTAGGGGTCAACATTCATAGTAAATATCAAACTCCTCGACTTATAGAGCCTGTGTACACTCACAAACATATTAGTCCTTTAACCTATAAGTCTTCAATACACCAAAATCACTAAGGGGCACTAGATGCACTTACAATCTCCCCCTTTTTGGTGATTGATGAAAAATAGGTTAAGTTTTCAATGGGGATAAACATATTAATTGAAAGTGCTCAATATTGAGGAATTTGACTGCAAGATATAGAAGAACTCCCCCTGAAGATATGCATATTGAGGAATTTGCTTTTGATAGAAGATGCACATTGTAGAGTAATATCATGGAGATCTCCCCCTATATCTTGTAATTCATACACGCATTTAACACATCGAATAAAGAATTCAAAATGAATGATGAAATATGGTGACTGATGTAATTCAGCATGCGTGCATAACATATATGAGGAAATAGCATGCAGAAAAACAAAGCAAAAGTATCAGGTCACCATCGGACTTAAGTTTACAACTCGATCCAACAAACACTTCAGAAGAGAGAGAGTTGCAACTTAACAAAAAAATTCCATATTAATAGACCCGCTTGAAGACTAACTCAAATTTCTCCCCCTTGT
Source organism: Triticum dicoccoides (assembly GCF_002162155.2). NCBI lineage: Eukaryota > Viridiplantae > Streptophyta > Magnoliopsida > Poales > Poaceae > Triticum > Triticum dicoccoides. The sequence continues at coordinate 473,576,290 of NC_041383.1, read as the reverse complement.
CATCAAATGACCAAAAGGGACGAAAAGTGTGGACTAACGCCCCTGAAGAATATCATCACAAAGTCGATGGAGGAGTGCTAGCGTTGTTGGGGTCGGTTGTTGAAGTAGGGCCTGCCACAGTGTCAGCCAAATCTTCATTTTCATCAGTCTCGCACGATGAAGAAAACGAGCTGGCCACCAAAGAAGGAACTTCGACTTTCTTGAACTTCTTCGATGGTCGCTTAGACCAGTCAAAGTCCTGCTTGAATCCCATCTGCTTAAGATTTTATTCACTGTAGAGGTGAGACAAAACAACCCAGGTGCGATCAAATACTTCATGGGGGTAGTAATGGTTCTTCTTCACTGAATTGTGTGTGGCAGTCATGTTGTGAAGAATTGAACCAAACTGACGCTTGACCCATTTGTGGTTGCGATCGACCTTCTGATGAAGACTGAGGAGAAGCTCACGATCAGTCATCACCCTTGGAGCTGTGCCTTGAGGATTTTGCTTTGAAGCATTGGCAGCAGAGTCATGAGTGGCAGAGTCATCATTGGTGGAGTAGGATGCAACTCTGCGGAACTATTCATCCAATGGACGAATGCCTTCATCAATAATAGTGGCCTTTCCCTTCTCATCAGTTGAGGAAATAGTCCGCTTGAGGACTTCAATGGGAGGCAAGTAACTGCCATGGTTAAGTGTATCAGCCTTATAGTTGATGGAAGACCTTAGTCTGATGAATTTCATGATCCAGGGAGCGTAGGGCTTCAATTCAAACGGAGAAAGAGCAACATTTGCCATAGTCCTCATGAAGAAATCATAGTAGTTGATTGGAATACCATGCAAAATAGCGGATTCTTCATGATGTCAACGACCTCTTCATCATTAGAGTCATGGCCTTTGATTGGACTCAGGGTCTTATTCAGAATGCAATAGACAGTCCTCGGCACGATTAGCAATTCCTTCATGAGGAATTTAGTTCTTGGGGCTTGGCCAGACTTCAGCGGCTTCATCAACACTTGGATGAAATGATCAGAGAGCTCGGGTTCATGATAGAGGAGATGTGCACCTTCAAGGGGAGGACTGATAGGCAGGGCATGAAGCAATTCATAGGCCGGTGCTTTGAAGTGAGTATTCTCTGTCATCCAGTCCAACACCCAAGAATTTACATCTTCATAATTACCTGTGATGTGCAGCGTCGCGTAAAACTGAAGAATTATCTCTTCATTCCAATCGCATATGTTAGTGCAAAAGTTGAGTAGCCTGGTGTCATGAAAAACACTGAGGACTGGTGTGAAGCATGGCAGCGATTCCATATCCACATGAGGAATATGCTCATGGTCAAAGATCTTGTCCTTATCGAATAGTAGTGAAGAGTAGAAGTTCATCTGACTTGCTGTCCAGAAACGCTTCCTTCGAAGACGAGCAGAGTTATATGGGTTGTAAACAGTGAAGACTACATGCTCATGAATGAAGTCATTAACCTTGAACTTCTGCGTCTTTGAGAAAGGATTCTTTGGCTTGGGCTGAGGTGTATCAGTCAATGTCTTCAATGCCTCTTGAATCACAATCTTAGGGTCCACAGGCCGAGGAATTTCAGTTTCCACTTCAGTACCAGCCTGGGTCTCCATTTAGCAGCATTAACATCAGCACTGGTGGCTGGAATTTCTTTAGGCATGGTAAGAAGAGACGCTTGAGGTTCATCAGAGCCCGTATGAATTTCTTCAGTCTGGACTGGGGACTGAGGAATCTATTATAATGGGGTGAACATGGGGGAATTGGGGTGATGACTTCCCCAATAGTCATCATTCAACACTGGAGTGGTGCACCCAATGTCCACGTCTTCTTCATAAATTTCCTCAACGCCTACCTCTTCAGTCGTGAACTAAGGCATGGGCGATGATAGCAATGGAGTTAAACTGACATTGTCCACTTCAATTTCCTCATCCATCTGTTGTGTCGAAGCAGCAGAAGGATCTTCTTCATCTGATTCGCTTGAAATCACACAATCTTCACCAAAAGGAACGATTTCCTTTGATGGCATGCTTGAAAGAGGAACAACATCTGTTGGATTTGCATAAGAGATGGTCAAAGTCTTCGCCTTCTTGGGAGCAGAAGACTCTGAGGAAGCAGATGCTTTCCTTTTCTTCACTGCAGCTCGCTCCGCAGCCTTGATTTTTTTCGCTTCTAATGCAGAAGGAAGGATAGGACATGGCATTGGCGTTGGTGCAGGAGGAGCAGAGGAAAGTGGTGCAGTTTCTTCTGGCACGACTAATGTAGTTGTCCTGACTTGTTCAGTTTCCTTAGGAGCAACGTCAGATGCTTCAGCTGTCCTGTCTTGTTCTTCAGGCGCAACACTAGTGGTTGCCCTGGCAATTTCTTCAGCGGCTGGAATAGCTTCATCAGCCCTGGTACTTTCAGTCTCATCAGCAGCCTGATTTTCATCAGCGGTGCTGGCATGTTCCTCAGTAGGTTGTGCAGAAGTTACAGCCTGAGGAATTGAATGTGTGTTTGAGCAGCAACATTGGATGTAAATCCCTTTGCCATTCTAACGAATCTGACCTTGGTTCCCAGCCATTCTGCCTTGTAGGCGTCAAATTCATCACTGAGTTTCTTGATTTCTGATTGCAGAGCAACAAGTTGTTCAGGTGATAGATTTAGAATATTTTCCTTCAGAAAGCGTTGTTTCTTGTACTGAGCTTTCTTTACAGACCTGGCTTTCTCAAATTTCCATTTTTCTTCAGAAATGAAAGCCGTCAACATATGACTTTGGCCAGGTGTGAGATTGAATTCTGGCAAGGGAGTGTTTGGGTCCTTGTGCTAGAGATCAATGAAGTCCAGGATCTTCTTCGGATCCAGCATGAGCAGCACAACAGTGTCCTTGGCTCTAGCGGCCCTTTGCTGTCTGTCTCTGATTATTTCGGCTAATTCCTCATCATCAGCTTCGTCTTCATCAGACGACACTTGGAAGGCAACTTGCTTCTTGTGAGGACTTGATCTTGTGCCTCATCCAGCAGTAGCCTTGGTCTTCAGCAAAGTGGGGCCTGTTGAAGACTGAGGAGGAGCTGAAGAACTTGCAGATGCTCCTGTAGCAATTGAGATGCATGTGGTCCTTTGGCAAGAGGCAAGATGCACAGGTGCCGAGGACTTCACTGCAGGAGCAGAGGGTTTTGCAACTTGAGGAACTGGAGCAGCTTGAGGAATATGCCGTGAGGGCATAGATGAGCTTGGTCATGACAGCATTGCTGAGGAAGGTGGTTTGCACGCAGGCTTCTTTGACATAGCCTTCTTGCTTAAAGAGGCCTCAGCAGCAGCAGCAGCAGCAGTAGCAGCTAAGTCTTTGTTGAATTTCATCACTACTTCCTTGGCTTGTTTGGCCAACTTGGCTTGCCCCTTGGCCCATTCTTCAGCATAGTCCTCACCGCGCTTGATGCTAGTGGGATCAGCAATTTGGCCAGGTGCCAATGAAGGTCTTGGGCAAGGAGGGTGAAGAGCGAATTTCTTCATGTACTTTGGAGTAACATATATGTATTCCCTCCATTCCCGTGCCCATCTTCGTTCAATTATCTAAATGCGCACCTTGCGCTCATTCTTCATTTCCTTCCTGTGAGTTGCCTCATTAGGAGTGCAATACCTTGCATAGATGTCATCAGGGATTTCAAAAGTAGTATTCACTTCCAGTTTCTTCCCTCCTTTCTGAGGTTTCTTGCCATCTGCCATTTTCTTCAGCTGAGGATTTTGAACAATTGATTTCTCTGAAGAGTTATGCAATTTTTCTTCGAGGAACGCTGCAAATGAGTTAAGTTGATGAGAACCTAGTGATTCAACAACGTACATGTGTACTTGTGAATAGAGTATAGGTGCGAAGAATTTGGAGAGGTCATATGCGTTGTCAGAAGTTTTTGCAAAAAGGAACAAGTTTGAGTAATTTACCAGATATGTCTTGAAGAATTTCACTAAGCGTTCTTTCACTTAGGTTCCAGAGTTGTATGGATTTGAGAAATTCACACAATTGAGGAATCTTGAAGAAAAATGTCGCTTAGAGAAATAGATCAAGAGCAGATGATTATGTGAGGTGTTTAAAGTGTGGAAATTGAAGAATAAACTCCTTTCGAAGATTTTATGGAAATCATCAGAATCAACAAGGGTAGTAAAAGTAACTTTTAATTACCCTTGACGAAGAACACGACAAAGTGGGAGTGTTAGATTGGAAGTTCATCAGTATAGATCTTCCACGCCCTAACTTGGTATAGGAAGACAGCTATGACGGCGGCGGAGTGAAGATATCCGCGGCCGGCGCGAGTACAACAGCGATGAGGTCGAGGCAGTGAAGCTCTTCGTCACCGGCGACGATGAAAGTAGTGGTAGTGCTAGGGCTTAAGAGCTCGAATGAGGGGAGTGAGTTCGAGTGGGGTAAATGTAGTCTGAGGAGGGTGAGGAGTATTTATAGCCGAGGTGAAAAACCGCTCGCCCGAGGAAAATGGATGAACGTGCCCTTGACCCTTCTCATCCTAGCGACATGTGTCACCCACGTACAGTGTGGTGGAGATTGTGTAAGATCATGGGTGAATAGATAAATCTTATCGTGGGATGTGGAACGGGTTGAGTGGCAAAAGCTGAAAATTCAGATAAGAAAATTTTAATGTTTCATTCGCAAATTCTTTAGCTGACAAGGACACAGTGAAGATTTTTAACGGGTTTCAAATAGAACGCACATGAAGAATTTGTGAATAGTCTGGGTTGAGTTTAGCATAGAGGGGGAAAGGGTCCGATCACATTCACTTAGAAGAAAAAGCAACTTGCAGAATTAGCAATAAGTGAGTGATGTAGAGGGCATAAAACTCAAGTATATATAGTCAGTCAAGAACAACGACGGAAAGAGTGAAGACAATGCAAAGTTGAAAAAAATGAACAACTAAGGAATTTCAAAAATGAATAAAAACTCAAATTCAAAATTTTCAACTTTGGTTTGGTGGCGTAACCCACCATATAAGAATGATGATATCAGACACCGCATACAATTGCCGTAGGGTTCTAAGAATCAAATTATTCATTAATTTCTTCAAACTTAGGGGGTTAGTCTTCATTGATTGAAGAAAAACGTTACTTGCACATCTGAGTCATCAAATTTGCATAAGTGTTAGGATGTGTGTCCTTTTCAAAGAACATTCAAAGATTCTAAGATATTTAGCTCACACCGCAACTTGCTAAATCTCTTCTCATCCAAGGGCTTTGTGAAGATATCGGCCAGCTGGTCTTCAGTATCTGCATGGTCGATGGAGATGTCGCCCTTCAACACATGGTCACAAAGAAAATGATGATGAATCTGGATGTGCTTTGTCTTCGAGTACTGAACTGAGTTGTGAGCAATCTTGATAGCACTCTCATTGTCGCAATAGAGTGGCACATTCTTCACATTGATGCCATAGTCCTTGAGGGTTTGCTTCATCCATAGAAATTGAGCACAACAAGATCCAGCAGCAATGTACTCAGCTTCAGCAGTAGAGAGTGATACACAGTTCTGATTCTTCGAGGACCAACATACCAAGGATCGTCTGAGGAAATGACATGTGCCTGATGTTGACTTGCAGTCCACCCGATCACCAGCATAGTCAGAGTCAGAATATCCAATGAGATCAAAGGAAGAGCCCTTGGGATACCATAATCCAAGTGTTGGAGTGTGAGCTAGATATCGAAGAATATGCTTCACAGCCTTATGGTGTGATTCCTTTGGTGTAGCTTGAAATTGGGCACACATGCAAACACTAAGCATATTATCCGGCCTAGATGCACATAGGTACAATAAAGAGCTAGTCATGGAGCGGTATACCTTTTGATCGAAGTCTTTACCATTTTCATCGGTGCATAGATGGCCATTTGTGGGCATATGGATTTTGACGCCTTTGCAATCTTGCATGCCGAATTTCCTCGACACATGCTTGAGGTATTTCTCCTGAGATATGAATATGCCATTGTGTTGTTGACGAATTTGAAGACCTAACAATAATTTCAACTCTCCCATCATGGACATTTGATATTCCTCACTCATCATAAAGGAAAATTCATTACTATAACATTGGTTAGTACAACCAAAGATAATATCATCAACATATATTTGGCACACGAATAATTCGTCATCATATGCTTTGGTGAAAAGAGTTGGGTCAAGTGAACCAGGTTTGAAGCCTTTCTTCATGAGGAATTCCTTCAATGTACCATACAACGCCTGAGGTGCTTGCTTAAGGCCATAGTGGGCCTTGTTGAGTCTGTAGACGTGATCTGGAAGTTTTGGATCCTCAAAACCTGGTGGTTGAGCAACATATACTTCTTCCTCAAGCTTACCATTGAGGAATGCACTTTTCACATCCATTTGATATAAGATCATATTATGATGGTTAGCGTAAGCAAGCAATGTGTGAATAGCTTCAAGTCTAGCAACAGGTGCAAAAGTTTCATCGAAATCAATTCCTTCAACCTATGTGTAACCTTGAGCTACAAGACCTGCCTTATTCCTCACCACGAGGCCATTTTCATGTTGTTTGTTTCAGTAGATCCATTTGGTACCAATGATGTTGTGCTTGTGTGGGTCTAGTCGCTTGACAAGCTCCCACACATTGTTGAGCTCGAATTGATGCAATTCATCTTGCATGGCTTGAATCCATTTAGATTCCATGAATGCTTCATCAACTTTGGTGGGCTCTGTGATAGAGACAAACGCAAAATGCCCACAAAAGTTAGACAAGTGTGAAGCTTTTGAGCGCGTCAGAGGACCTGGTGCGTTGATGTCACTGATGATTTTCTCGATCTGCACGTCGTTTGCAACACGAGGATGTACAGGTTGACGACTTTGCTTAGGCCCAGCAATTTCTTCAGGGCCATTTTCTTCAGCAGCACCGCGTGATTGTCTTCACATTCCGGAATGACTTCTTCAACAGATTCTTCGGTGGGGATGATATCCTCAGTAACTTTGAACTTGATGGATTCCTTAGGTGACACTTCATCTAGCATAGGAGGTAGGTGCTCACCTTGCGAGCCATTAGTTTCATCGAACCGCACATCTACAGTTTTAACAATCTTGTGATATTGATGTTGAAGACTCTGTAGGTGTGCGAGTCCTTTTCGTAACCAAGCATAAAACCCTCATGTGCTTTCGGTGCAAATTTAGAGTGATGGTGAGGATCTCTAATCCAGCATTTAGCACCAAATAGTTTGAAATAACTTACATTGGGTTTCTTGTCAGTGAGGGGTTCATATGAGGTCTTTTTGAAGAATTTGTGAAGATATACTCTGTTGATGATGTGGCATGCAGTATCAATAGCTTCTGGCCAAAAACACAATGGTGTCTTGTATTCATCAAGCATAGTGCGAGCCATCTCAACAAGAAATCTGTTCTTGCGCTCCACGACGCCATTCTGCTGGGGAGTATAGGGAGCAGATAACTCGTGAGTAATACCAAGTATATCAAGATATTCATCGAGACCAGTGTTCTTGAACTCAGTTCCATTATCACTCTTGATATGCTTGATCTTCACACCGAAGTTCGTAGAAGCTCTTGAGGAAAATCGTCTGAAGACTTCTTGCACTTCATTTTTGTAAGTGATGATATGCACCCAGGTATAACGAGAATAATTATCAACAATGACAAAGCCATATAATGATGCAGAACTAGAGAACATGGCATAATGAGTAGGGCCAAAGAGATCCATATGAAGTAATTCAAAGGGATGAGAAGTGGTCATGATAGTCTTCGAGGGATGCTTGGCTCTCGTGATCTTTCCAGACTCACAAGCCCCACAAAGAGGGTCTTTGAGGAATTTGACACCCTCAATGCCAATGACATGCTTCTTCTTCACGAGTGTATGCAAGTTCCTCATCCCAGCATGACCAAGTTGTCGATGCCATAACCAGTCTTCTGAAGCTTTTGCTAGTAGACATGTGGCAGGTTGTGGTCCTGCAGAGAAATCAACAATATACAAGTCTCCTTTCCTAAAGCCTTCGAATACTTTGGATTTGTCAGATTCCATTAGCACAATGCAACGATATTTGCCAAAGACGATAACCATATAAAGATCACAAAGCATTAAGACAGACATGAGGTTGAATCCTAAGGACTCGACAAGCATGACTTTGTCCATGTGTGTATCCTTTGAGATTGCAACCCTACCTAGACCAAATACCTTACTTTTCCCTTTGTCAGCATATGTGATATGCTTCAGATGAGATGGAGATAAATCAGTGTCCATCAATAAGTTCCTGTCACCTGTCATGTGATTTGTACATCCACTATCGAGGACCCACTCAGTAGCTTTGGGTTGTTCATCCTACAGATGAATTAGTCCAACTTACGAACCCATATACTTCATCAGTGAAGAATATGATATCAATTTCATCAACAGTAATGGATATAGTAATATGAGGATGTGACAAATGAGTGATTCATTTCTTCATGATTATCTTGCGTCCATTCAAGCATTTTCAGGTCTCTAGCAAATTCTTCAAACGTTTAAGTTCGTCTGGAGACCTGACCCTGCATAAGAGATTAGTACTTTTTCTTCACCACCCACATATGGAGGGGTGGCAAAGAGTTCATCATTCTACGAGCTCCATAAGAAAAAGATGGCATTGAAGCCAGTGCGCTTCGTTTCACAGAAGAGTGGTTAGGATAAGCATATGAATAAGCAGAGAAATTCTTCGAGGACTTATGAATATAATGGTTTGAAGAATAATGCACATATTCATAGCCTTTAGACTTTCCCTGCAAAACAGAAGTGTTAGGACGATGATGTTCATATGAGGATTTTGATCCAGATGAAGAATTTGGTCCATATGAGGACTTGGATCCATATGAAGATTTTGACCCATATGAAGAATTAGATCTAGGGGTCCATCTGAAGCTCATGCCCGGGTCGAGAGATATGAAGTCTCTGACAAGTTCTACAGTTGTAAGATGGAGGAAAACAGTTATGTTAGTGAGCATATACTTACTATGTCCAGGTTACACAACCGTTTGTCTCAGTTGGGAGTTAATCTCCCAGATGACTCGGTCATTGACAGGACCTTCTAGTCGCTCCCACCTAGCTACAAGAGCTTTGTGATGAACTACAATATGTAGGGGATGGAGAAGTCTGATGACCCACAAGTGTAGAGGATCAATCGTAGTCCTTTCGATAAGTAAGAGTGTCGAACCCAACAAGGAGCAGAAGGAACTGATAAGCAGTTTTCAGTAAGGTTTTCTCTGCAAGCACTGAAATTGTAGGTAATAGATAGTTTTGTGATAAGATAAATGATAACGAGTACAAGTAAATAAAGTGTAGCAAGGTAGCCCAATCCTTTATGTAGCAAAGGATAAGCCTGGACAATTTCTAATAATGAGAAAGGAGCTCCCGAGGACACATGGGAATTATTGTCAAGCTAGTTTTCATCACGTTCATATGATTCGCGTTCGGTACTTTGATAATTTGATATGTGGGTGGACCAGTACTTGGGTACTGCCCTTACTTGGACAAGCATCCCACTTATGATTAACCCTATTGCAAGCGTCCGCAACTACAAAAGAAGTATTAAGGTAAACCTAACCACAACATTAAACATATGGATCCATATCAGCCCCTAACGAAGCAACGCATAAACTAGGGTTTAAGCTTCTATCACTCTAGCAACCCATCATCTACTTATTACTTCCCCATGCCTTCGTCTAGGCCAAAATAATGGTGAAGTGTCATGTAGTCGACGTTCACATAAGACCACTAGAGGAAAAGACAACATACATCTCATCAAAATATCAAACGAATACCCAATTCACATGACTACTAATAGCAAGACTTCACCCATGTCCTCAGGAACAAACGTAACTACTCACAAAGCATATTCATGTTCATAATCAGAGGAGTAATAATATGCATAAAGGATCTGAACATATGATCTTCCACCAAGTAAACCAATTAGGATCAACTACAAGGAGTAATCAACACTACTAGCAACCCACAGGTACCAATTTGTGGTTTTGATACAAGATTGGATACAAGAGATTAACTAGGGTTTTGAGAGGAGATGGTGATGGTGAAGAAGTTGATGGAGATTGACCCCCTCCCGATGAGAGGATCGTTGGTGAAGATGTTGGTGATGATTTCCCCCTCCCGGAGGGAAGTGTCCCCGACAGAATAGCTCCGCCAGAGCCCTAGATTGATTTCGCCAAGGTTCCGCCTCGTGGCGGCGGAGTTTCGTCCCGTAAGTTTGCCCACGATTTTTTCCAGGGTAAAAGCTCTAATATAGCAGAAGATGGACACCGGAGACCCACTAGGGGCCCCAGGAGATAGGGAGGCGCCCTCCTCTCTCCTGGACAGGGTGTGGGCCCCCTGGTGTATTTATTTCGCTCAGAAATTCTTATTAAATCCAAAAATATGTTTCGTGGAGTTTCATGACTTTTGGAGTTGTGCAGAATAGGTTTCCAACATTTGCTCCTTTTCCAGCCAGAATTCCAGCTGCCGGCATTCCCCCTCTTCATGTTAAACCTTGTAAAATAAGAGAGAATAGCCATAAGTATTGAGATATAATGTGTAATAACAGCCCATAATGCAATAAATATTGATATAAAAGCATGATGCAAAATGGACGTATCAAAGTCCATTCCTGAGCTATATTCAATGTTGAAATCAGCGGAGGTGGAAACCAAGAAGGAACATCAAGTGTTGATGGTGAATAAGACCACTAGTTTCAAGAAAGGCAAGGGTAAAAAGAACTTCAGGAAGGACGGCAAGGCAGTTGCCGTGCCCGGTAAATCAGTTGCCAAGAAGAAGCCAAACAATGGACCCAATCCCGAGACTCAGTGCTTTTATTGCAAGGGAAATGGTCACTCGAAGCGGAACTGCCCCAAGTACTTAGCGGACAAGAAGGCCGGCAACACCAAAGGTATATGTGATATACATGTCATTGATGTGTACCTTACCAGTACTCGTAGTAGCTCCTGGGTATTTGATACCGGTGCGGTTGCTCATATTTGTAACTCAAAACAGGAGCTGCGAAATAAGCGGAGACTGGCGAAGGACGAGGTGATGATGCGCGTCGGGAATGGTTCCAAGGTCGATGTGATCGCCGTCAGCACGCTACCTCTACATTTCGGGATTAGTTTTAAACCACAATAATTGTTATTTAGTGCCAGCTTTGAGCATGAACATTGTATCTGGATCTCGTTTAATGCGAGATGGCTACTCATTTAAATCTGAGAATAATGTTCTATTTATATGAGAGATATGTTTTATGGTCATGCCCCGCTGGTCAATGGTTTATTCTTATTGAATCTCGAACGTGATGTTACACATATTCATAGTGTGAATACCAAAAGATGTAAGGTTAATAATGATAGTCCCACATACTTGTGGCACTACCGCCTTTGTCACATTGGTGTCAAACACATGAAGAAACTCCATGTAAATGGACTTTTGGAGTCTCTTGATTATGAATCATTTGACACATCCGAACCATGCCTCATGGGAAAGATGACCAAGACTCCGTTCTCCGGAACAATGGAGTGAGCAACCAACTTGTTGGAAATCATACATACTGATGGGTGCGGTCCAATGAGCATTGAAGATCGCGGTGGATATCGTTATGTTCTCACCCTCACTGGCGACTTAAGTAGATATGGGTGTGTCTACTTAATGAAACATAAGTCTGAGACCTTTGAAAAGTTCAAGGAATTTCATGGTGAGGTGGAGAATCAACGTGATAGGAAAATAAAGTTCTTATGATCAGATTGTGGAGGAGAATGTTTGAGTCACGAGTTTGGTACGCACTTAAGGAAATGTGGAATTGTTTCATAACTCACGCCGCCTGGAACACCTCAGCGTAATGGAGTGTCCGAACATCGTAATCGCACTCTATTGGATATGGTGCGATCTATGATGTCTCTTACCGATTTACCGCTATCATTTAGTGGTTATGCTTTAGAGACAGTCACATTCACTTTAAATAGGGCACCGTCTAAATCCGTTGAGACGACACCGTATGAAGTATGGTTTGGGAAGAAACCTAAGTTGTCGTTTCTAAAAGTTTGGGGATGCGATGCTTATGTCAAGAAACTTCAACCGGAAAAGCTCGAACCCAAGTCGGAAAAATGCATCTTCATAGGATACCCTAAGGAAACCATTGGGTATATCTTCTACCTCAGATCCGAAGGCAAGATCTTTGTTGCCAAGAACGGATCCTTTCTGGAGAAAGAGTTTCTCTCGAAAGAAGTAAGTGGGAGGAAAGTAGAACTTGATGAAGTACTACCTCTTGAACCGGAAAGTAGCACAACTCAGGAATATATTTTTGTGGTGCCTGCACCGACTAGAGAGGAAGTTAATGATGATGATCAAGGAACTTCAGATCAATTTGCTACTGAACTTCGTTGGTCCACAAGGACACGTTCCACACCAGAATGGTATGGCAACCCTGTCCTAGAAATCATGTCGTTAGACAATGGTGAACCTTTGAACTATGAAGAAGGGATGGCGGGCCCAGATTCCAACAAATGGCTTGAAGCCATGAAATCCAAGATAGGATCCATGTATGAAAACAAAGTATGGACTTTGACAAACTTGCCTGATGATCGGTGAGCGATAGAAAATAAATGGATCTTTAGGAGGAAGACTGACGCGGATGGTAGTGTGACCATCTATAAAGCTCGGCTTGTCGCTAAGGGTTATCGACAAGTTCAAGGGGTTGACTACGATGAGACCTTCTCCCCCATAGTGAAGCTGAAGTCTGTCTGAATCATGTTAGCAATTGCCGCATTCTATGATTATGAAATATGGCAAATGGACGTCAAAACGGCATTCCTTAACGGTTTCCTTAAGGAAGAATTGTATATGATGCAGCCAGAAGGTTTTGTTGATCCTAAGAATGCTAACAAGGTGTGCAAGCTCCAGCGCTCCATCTATGGGCTGGTGCAAGCATCTCGGAGTTGGAACATTCGCTTTGATGAAATGATCAAAGCGCTTGGGTTTATGCAGACTTATGGAGAAGCCTGCGTTTACAAGAAAGTGAGTGGGAGCTCTGTAGCATTTCTCATATTATATGTGGATGACATACTATTGATGGGAAATGATATAGAACTTTTGGAAAGCATAAAGGCCTACTTGAATAAGTGTTTTTCATTGAAGGACCTTGGAGAAGCTGCTTACATATTAGGCATCAAGATCTATAGAGATAGATCGAGACGCCTCATCGGTCTTTCACAAAGCACATACCTTGATAAGATATTGAAGTAGTTCAATATCGATCAGTCCAAGAAGGGGTTCCTGCCTGTATTGCAAGGTGTGATATTGAGCACGGCTCAATGCCCGACCACGGTAGAAGATAGAGAAAAGATGAGTGTCATCCCCTATGCCTCAGCCATAGGGTCTATTATGTATGCCATGCTGTGTACCAGACCTGATGTGAACCTTGCCGTAAGTTTGGTGGGAAGGTACCAAAGTAATCCCGTCATGGAACATTGTACATCGGTCAAGAATATCCCGAAGTACCTGAAAAGGGCTAAGGATATGTTTCTCATTTATGGAGGTGACGAAGAGCTCGTCGTAAAGGGTTACGTCGATGCTAGCTTCGACACAGATCTGGATGACTCCAAGTCACAAACCGGATACATGTATATTTTAAATGGTGGGGCAGTCAGCTGCTGCAGTTGCAAGCAAAGCGTCGTGGCGGGATCTACATGTGAAGCGCAGTACATGGAAGCCTCGGAGGCAGCACATGAAGCAATATGGATGAAGGAGTTCATTACCGACCTAGGAGTTATTCCCAATGCGTCGGGCCCGATGACTCTCTTCTGTGACAATACTGGTGCTATTGCCCTTACCAAGGAGCCCAGGTTTCACAATAAGACCAGGCATATCAAGCGTCGCTTCAACTCCATTCATGAAAATGTTCAAGATGGGACATAGATATATGTAAAGTGCATACGGATCTGAATGTCGCAGATCCGTTGACTAAACCTCTTCCACAAGCAAAACATGATCAACACCAGAACTCTATGGGTGTTCGATTCATCACAATGTAACTAGATTATTGACTCTAGTGCAAGTGGGAGACTGTTGGAAATATGCCCTAGAGGCAATAATAAAATGGTTATTATTATATTTACTTGTTCATGATAATTGTCTATTGTTCATGCTATAATGGTATTGACCGAAAACCGTAATACATGTGTGAATACATAGACCACAACATGTCCCTAGTGAGCCTCTAGTTGACTAGCTCGTTGATCAATAGATGGTTATGGTTTCCTAACCATGGACATTAGATGCCATTGATAACAGGATCACATCATTAGGAGAATGATGTGATGGACAAGACCCAATCCTAAGCATAGCACAAGATCGTGTAGTTCATTTGCTAAAAGCTTTTCTAATGTCAAGTATCGTTTACTTAGACCATGAGATTGTGCAACTCCTGGATACCGTAGGAATGCTTTGGGTGTACCAAACGTCACAACGTAACTGGGTGGCTATAAAGGTACACTACAGGTATCTCCGAAAGTGTCTGTTGGGTTGGCGCGAATCGAGACTGGGATTTGTCACTCCGTATGATGGAGAGGTATCTCTGGGCCCACTCGGTAATGCATCATCATAATGAGCTCAATGTGACTAAGCAGTTAGTCACAGGATCATGCATTACGAAATGAGTAAAGTGACTTGCCGTTAATTAGATTGAATGAGGTATTGGGATACCGACGATCGAATCTCGGGCAAGTAACAAACCCATTGACAAAGGAAATTGTATACGGGATTGATTTAATCCCCGACATCATGGTTCATCTGATGAGATCATTGTGAAACATGTGGGAGCCAACATGGGTATCCAGATCCCGCTGCTGGTTATTGGCCGGAGAGATGTCTCGGTCATGTCTGCATGATTTCCGAACCCGCAGGGTCTACACACTTAAGGTTCGGTGACACTAGAGTTGTTATGGGAATTAGTATGTGGTTACCGAATGTTGTTCAGTGTGGATGAGATCTGGACGTCACGAGGAGTTCCGGAATGGTCCAGAGATAAAGATTTATATATGGGAAGTCCTTATTCAGTCGCCAGAAATGTTCGGGGGTATATCGGTATTGTACCGGGACCACCGAAAGGGTTCTGGGGGTCCACCTGCCCTGGAGGGCCCTATGGGCTGAATATGGAGGGGAATCATCCCCTAAGTGGGTTGGGTGCCACCCCCTAGGGCCCATGCGCCTAGGGTTGGGGGGACCCTAAAGGGGGTGAGGGAGTCCTGGATTAGGGGGTATCCGGACAGTCGGACTATATACATTGTCTGGACTATCGAAGCCTGAAGATACAAGACTCAAGACTTCGGCCCGTGTCCGGATGGGACTTTCCTTTGCGTCGAAGACAAGCTTGGCGATCCGGATATTAGATTTCCTTCCTTGTAACCGGCTCCATGTAAACCCTAGCCCTCCCCGGTGTCTATATAAACCGGAGAGGATGGTCCTTAGAAGGCCGATCACAATTACAATCATACCATCATAGGCTAGCTCTTAGGGTTTAGCCTCTACGATCTCGTGGTAGATCTACTCTTGTACTACTCATATCTTCAATATTAATCAAGCAGGAAGTAGGGTTTTACCTCCATCGAGAGGGCCCGAACCTAGGTAAACATTGTGTCCCTTGCTTCCTGTTACCATCAGCCTAAGACATACAGATCGGGACCCCCTACCCGAGATCCGCCGGCTTTGACACCGACATTGGTGCTTTCATTGAGAGTTCCTCTGTGTCGTTGCTTCAAGGCTTGATGGCATCTTCAATCGTCAACAACACGGTCTAGGGTGAGACTTTTCTCCCCGGACAGATCTTTGTGTTCGGCGGCTTCGCACTGCGGGCCAATTCGCTTGGCCATCTGGAGCAGATCGACAGCTACGCCCCTGGCCACCAGATCAGGTTTGGAAACTTGAACTACATGGCGGATATTCACGGAGACTTGATCTTCGATGGATTCGGCCCTGTGCCGGGAGCGCCGGACAGTCACGACGGGCACGTCCTAGACCTGGTAGCGGACAATGCTCGGAACGTCATCCCTGCAATAGCCCTGGATCTAAATCCGGAACAAGTGGCGTTGCCCAAGGACGGAGGGGTAGACCCCACCCCGCAGGCCGCATACTCATCGGCGTTGGAGCCGAACACAGGTCTCACCTCTGTGGAGACCCATAACCCCGGACCCCCGGACTCGTATCCGGTCGTTGGTTCCGGTCCGCGCACCCTCGAGCCAGCCGGGCCAGGTTGAGCTCCGGTAATGGAGTTTACCGCTGCGGACATCTTTCAACACTCGCCCTTTGGTGATGTGTTGAACTCATTGAAGTCTCTCTCTCTGTCAGGAGACTCTGGGCCGAACTATGTCCGGCTTGAGTGGGAAGCAAGCGACGAAGGGATTCGCTGCCCACCCACCACCCACTTGATTGCCACGATCGATGATTTAACCAACGATCTTGACTTCAACTCCGAAGACATCGACGGTATGGACGAAGATGCAGGAGAAGCTCCAGAATCTTTGGGGCGCGGGATCACTACCTTGTCACATGATATATACATGGTGGATACGCCCAAGAAGGACGACAGCGATAAACCGGATGATAAAACACCCGGACAAAAGCCAAAACGGCAGTGTACACGCCGCTCAAAGTCCAACAATAGTGAAAACTGCGACAAGAGCGCAAGAAGGGCTGACATACCAGAAGGTAGTAATGACCACACGGACCCAGCGATGGAGCAGGATGAGCCAGGTCACGCCAAACCAAGTTCGGAGCAAATATCCGATCACGATGATCCTGAGGGACGAGCTCATGGAACCACCCTAGAACAGGAACGCAGTTCGGACAATGATGCATTCATCATCCCGGACGAACAAGTGGAACGAGATAACCTCCACCGAAAGCTTCTGGCCGCAGCAAGAAGTCTAACGAAGCAGAAACAACGGCGTAAGGCCACACAGGAAAAGCTCAGTCGCAGATGGAATAAAGTGCTAGACACTGAAGAAAGATATGGCGACGATCGCCATACCAAAAGCTACCCAAAGCGCAAGCTATTCCCAGAATTCGATGACGAGGCCGTTCCACCAAAGAATAATACAACCAGGAGACCGGACGTACCGCGTCACAACCACAATAGAGCGGCTACTGACGCCGCGCATGATCCACGTGAGAAGCCGGATAAGAAGGCCGGTGCACCCAGGTCCATCTACGGATCTAAAGGACACACCCCGGCGAGGGACTATGGTCACCCAAATGCTAATACAAGCCAAATACCAGTTCGGAATAAACTCCGGACACAACAATAGCCGACTACATGCCACGACACACCCAGATACAGAGGGGCTGCACACCCCCTGTGCTTCACCGAAGAAGTACTGGACCATGAATTCCCACAAGGTTTCAAATCTGTGAACATAGAGGCATATGACGGAACGACAAACCCAGGGGTCTGGATCGAGGATTTTATCCTACATATTCACATGGCTCGTGGCGATGATCTCCACTCCATCAAATACCTTCCCCTCAAGCTGAAGGGACCAGCTCAACACTGGTTAAAAAGCCTCACCGAGAACTCAATTGGGAGTTGGGAGGAACTAGAAGACGCTTTCAGGGCCAATTTTCAAGGGACTTATGTCCGGCCTCCGGATGCAGACGGCCTAAGTCACATAATCCAACAGCCCGGAGAGTCTGCCCGCAAGCTTTGAAACAGATTCCTCACTAAGAAGAATCAAATTGTCGACTGTCCAGACGCCGAAGCCTTAGCGACATTCAAACACAGCATCCATGATGAATGGCTTTCCAGACACCTCGGCCAGGAAAAGCCAAGGACAATGGCAGCCTTAACAAGCCTTATGATCCGCTTTTGCGCGGGTGAAGATAGCTGGCTAGCCCATAAAGGCACCAGCGACCCCAGCATGTCCGAAATAAGGGACGGCAACGGGAAGCCTCGGCATAATAAACACAAACGCCAAATCAAGGAAGGGAGCCCGGATAACATAACGGTCAATGTCGGATTCAGGGGCTCTCAGCAAAAGAAGCCATTTAAAGGCAGTAAAGAGGGACCGCCCGGTCTGAATAGAGTCCTGGACAGACTATGCCAAATTCATGGCACCCCAGAAAAACCTGCGAACCACACCCATAGAGAGTGTTGGGTCCTCAAGCAGGCCGGCAAACTAAATGCCGAACACAAAGGGAGGGAAACACCAAGTGAAGACGAGGACGAACCTCGCCAACCGAACACTGGGGGACAGAAAAAATTCCCGCCAGAGGTTAAAATAGTAAACATGATCCACGCAACTCACACATTCACGAGAAGGCAAGGATGCGCGCTCAAAGACGCACACGATTTAGAACCTATCGTACCCACATCTGACTACTTGATGTCTCGTCCGATCACTTTCGATCACACGGATGGCCGAACTAGTATTCAGCGCGAAGGATCACAGGCCTTGGTGCTTGACCCAATAATCGACGGATACCGTCTCACCCATGTCCTCATGGACGACGGCAGTAGTCTCAATTTAATATACGACGACACTGTCTGCAGGATGGGGATAAACCTATCCAGAATTAGCCGAAGCAACACCACCTTTGAAGGGGTGATACCAGGCATTGAAGCCTACAGCAGAGGCTCCGTCATACTGAGGGTAACATTTGGCCCCCCAGGCAACTCTAGAAGTGAGGAACTACTCTTCATCGTTGCACCCTTCCAAAGCGGCTATCATGCACTGCTCGGAAGACCGGCCTTCGCCCGCTTCAGTGCATTGCCGCATTATGGCTACCTTACACTCAAGATGCCCGGTCCACGTGGTGGCATCACCGTTAGCAGAATCATAGAGCGCTCTTCACGCGCAGAGGAACACGCGACGGCCCTGGCGGCCGGACTCAAAGCGGCCTCTAATACCATAAAACATGGTTGGTCATTAAGACCACAAACACGGTTAGACGAGTCCAGTAGCCCGGATAAAATTCAACCGGACAACGTATATTTAATCGCATGGCGGAAACCGGGGGCTATAAACATTTAATGTAGCCCCAAAGCTTGGCTCAACCTTATTGGCAGGCCATCATCTTACAGTTTTACTATCTACCACATATTTACGTTGTATTCTCCTATGAGTTTTCCTTTTTTTCACAGACAACGTTCGCACGATACCCTTCCAGGATATGGCACAACGGAGATAAAGGCGCAGACGTGCAGCAGGGCCCCGTTCAACAAGTTTCTTTTTAGATTAAGCCCCTGTGCAAACCTTTTCTATTGCCTCTTGTTGTTTAAACCGTCCCATGGGTTCCATACCCACAGAGGACACTGTCTTTATTGGCATTTCGCCACGACAGGTCACCACACGTACCTGGAAACACAGGGTTCATATTGAATGGGCATTCTTGAGCCCATCTTCTGTTATAAAGTCCGAACACCTTCGGGAGTGTTCGGCGTCACGAGTTTGGCCTTATATGCTTCAGCTCCGAATCATGTCTTGGGTCAAATGTTGGGTTTGCCCGGCTCCTGGGTTTGCCACCTTACGTTCCGTTATTATCGGCTAAGGCAGGCCAAAGGAGAACTATTGCGATTGTGCCCTGGTTATTCTAGATGAGCGCCTCGGTAGAGAAAGCCGAAAACTGACCGTCATGATACAATGAGAGACTGTTCAACCACTCAAAGACTCACTAGAATCCCTAGGATTCCTCCGCATTAATGAAGGTCCATTTACCATCCATGTACACATGCGCCCATATTCGGATGCCCGCGAAGGTACCAGGGGCTACATAGTAGCCCCACCATTATATCCCCACGGCTAAGCGAAAGTGTTAAAGCTATATAGTCTGGTTGCCTAGTTCGACGTGCGATCACCTCCTTAATGGACCAAGACGTTGGATCAAGTGTGATTAAGCATATTCTTCGCGAAAACCCCCGCATTGTATGCGTGGGGGCTGAAGCCAATGACTGCTATCTTTCAGACTACTTATACATATAAGAATAGCCGTACAGGGGACACAATCATATTTTCAGGCAAAGAATATAAGTATAGCCTCATAATCAAAATAAACATTGTTTTTACAATAATTCGACTTATTACTCAAACAAAAAATTCTTCGAGCACTACGCCTCTATTAGGCGAGCACCCTCTGTGACCTGCGCCAAGTAGTGCTTGGCCGGATATTGGCCTCCCGCCGGATCCTGGGTCGCTACAATGGTGGCCTCCATATCCGTCCAATAGGATTTAACGCGGGAAAGAGCCATCCGCGCACCCTCTATGCACGCCGACCTCCTCACGGCCCCAAGGAATTGTTGCACCAAACCAAAATAACTGTACGGCTTGGGCCCCTTCGGCCAAAGATGGTCTATTACAGACCGCATTGCCAGCCCGGACAGCCTATGAAGCTCCGCCACAGCAGCCACCTTCTCATTCAATGGCAGCGAGCGGTTGGGAGCATTGAACTGCGACCAAAAAAGCTTCTCCACTTCCTTATCACCTTGATCCTCGAAGAACTTGGCAGCGTCAGCTATACTTTTCGTCAAGTCCGCATATGCGTCTGCATGACTCCAACGCCCAGCTAGGGGAGCATACTTTGGATCCAAAAACTTGGTCCGCAGTAGGTAGGAACCCCCGGCCACGATTTTGTCGGCCTGTTGGAGCTCCTCCCGCATACCCCGGATCTTGGTCCGCATCTCCTTGGCGGCATTAAGCGCCTTGTCCAGCTCGTCCGAACTAGCCTTACTCTCCTTTTCAAGGAGCACATACCGGTCGGCGGCATTTTTCAACTCTTCAGCCATCTCGGCTATCTTCTCCTCGCTTCGGCGATGAGCAACCTGTTCGGCTCTCAACTCCTCGACCGCCTTTAGGGCAGCCACATTGCTAGCCCGAGCTTGTTCCTTGGCTTGAGCGAGCTCGGCCCTTAGGGCCTCCACGGCAGCAGCACCATCTGCAGTGCATACACAGGGCATTAACATGATGCCATTCTCGCATCTTCCTATACAATATAATAAGGGAAGCAGAGCACATACCCTGAGATTCTTCCAGCCGTCTGTTCACCAGCGTGATATCGGCATCAATAGATCCAATCTGCCTTCTCAGTTCGGTAACTTCAACAGACTGGTCGGCTGTCGGATCCTTGTATACCTGCACATATATATAGCGCAACCATTAATGATTGATCCCCCATTTGCCGCCTATGGCGGGCAACCAGAGTCTCAGGGGCTACTATCCATAGGGAGCACACCTAGCACGTGCTTCTTAACAAAAAAATATAGTGCATTTTTTCACCGCATACCTCGAAGCCTTTGAGAAGGCTTGTGAATGCCTCATTCAAACCGCTGGTAGCGGATGAAATCTTCATGAGCACCATGCTCATTAAAGAGCGGTGCTCCTTCGAGAGCGTGGCTCCCTCCAGAAAGCCTGCCAGTATGTCCGGTCGGACATCGAACTGAGCCGGACCCTTCCCTTTGCCCCCAGTGGGAGCCAAATGCTCCGGGCTCAGGGTGACTGACGTGTTCGCTCCCGGCTTCGGCAGATCCGGACTCCTTCGTGACGGCACCTCTATGTCGCCCGCTTCATTAAGCGGAGAGGTGGGCGGAGTCTCACTCTCCATCATCTCCGGACGAAGGTCCCCCGAAGACGAACTCTGTTGAGAAGAGCTGCTCGCCGGACTACAAAAGACGAAGTCTCGGTTACAGATCTCGGAGTAACGCCATACCTTCGAATTAATGATTAACTTACGGCTCGGTGGAGGGCTGGCCCGTTGGTGGGCACGACGTGGTGGGGGTGCCCATTGCGGCAGAGCCCCCTAGTGAAGCCTTCTTCCCTTGCTTGGATGTCTCCACCTCCAAGTCTTTGGAGGCCGCCCTCTTCTTCCTGCATGGGGAGGAGGCTTTAACCTCCCCTTCCTGGCTCTCCTCCATATTAGAGGTAGCGATTCCTCCGGTCTGGATGCATGGTGCGGTTTCACTGCCCTCTCCTTCGCCTTTCCCTGAGGGGATTTTGTTGAGCGCCCGGTCAAGCATCTTTGCGATGATTGGACCAGGCGAGCCTTCAGGAAGTGGCGCCGGACACCTGATTCTCTCCGCCTTATTGAGCCATTCCTGGCCACGGAGGGATTTTCAGAATTACAATTATGATAATGAAGTGTCCGGCTTTAAGGTAACTTACTTGGGCGTCTAGGCGATTGCAGCTTAGGCCCGCATCCTCGGTGGTGTCCGGACACTTTACTTGTGGTCCGAAGAATAATTTACACATTCCTTCGAGCTTCAGGCCGAAGACGTGCTTAATAGTCCGCAGACCCTCCGAATTAAACTCCCACATCCGGAGAGGCCGACGTTTGCACGGCAGCGTCCGCCGGATTAGCATCACTTGCATTATGCAGACAAGATTTATGTCACTATCTATGAGCTCCCAGATACGATTCTACAGTTCTGGTACATCGCCAGCAGGCCCATAATTCCATCCTACGTCGGTCCAAGACGCTGACTGTGATGGAGGGCCCGAGCGGAACTCGAGGGCGGCTGCCCACTTTGTGCCTCTGGGAGCCGTGACATAAAACCACCTCTGTTGCCACACATCGGACACTTCCGGAAAGGAGCCCTCTGGCCATGGGGCATCAACATTCTTGCTTATTACGGCGCCTCCGCACTCTGCATGTCGCCCCTCGATCATCTTCGGCGTCACATTGAAGGTCTTGAGCCATAAGCCGAAGTGTGGGTTGACATGGAGAAAAGCCTCGCACACAATAGTAAACGACGAGATGTGGAGGATGGCGTCTGGAGCCAGATCATGAAAATCCAAGCCGTAGTAGAACATGAGCCCCCTCACAAAGGGGTCGAGGGTGTGGCCTAGACCTCGGAGGAAGTGAGGAACGAACACGACGCTCTCATTGGGCTCCGGCGTGCGGATAACCTGCCCTGGGGTAGGAAGCCTGTGCTGGATATCGGCGGTCAGGT
This sequence comes from Triticum dicoccoides, assembly GCF_002162155.2. Taxonomy (NCBI): domain Eukaryota; kingdom Viridiplantae; phylum Streptophyta; class Magnoliopsida; order Poales; family Poaceae; genus Triticum; species Triticum dicoccoides. Next base: position 473,553,375 of record NC_041383.1, on the reverse strand, counting down.
AACCGACCTCCCTAAGCTTAGTATTATCCTCCTCCTGGATTGAGGAGGCCACCCACCGGCCTTTGGTGTCGGATCCGGACATACTAGAGGATCTGGGGTGTTGAGGCTTAGGTTTTGAGTGCTGGAGCTCGAGGTGCGAGAAGGGGCAGGAGAGGTGGAAAAGAGGTGTAAGCCTCGACCCCTTTATAAAGAGAATGAATATCAAGAGTCCTCAATGTGATCGCTTGGGACTTATCTAAAATACACGGAGTCATACCAACGGTCGCCGTGGGGTCACACACGCCCATATTGATAAGAGATCCCGCGATAAGAGGAACACGATCTCTGCTTTGGCAGGGCGTGCCAATAAAACTGCCTCGCGACGCGAGTCCAGGTGGAGCAGGAAACGCCGGTTCATGTTGTACCAGGCCAAGATGCAGGAGCACGATGTACAAAGACTGCTAGCAGAACGAATTTACCATCTTGCAGATCCGTACACGATCTACGTGTTCGATAAATAACCTTGGAGTATTTGAAGAAGGAACCCGCCTTGCAATGCCGAAGACAAGACTACCGCCGGACTCATCATCATTCAAGCCTGGTTCAGGGGCTACTGAGGGAGTCCTGGATTAGGGGGTATCCGGACAGCCGGACTATATACATTGTCCGGACTATCAAAGCGTGAAGATACAAGACTCAAGACTTCGGCCCGTGTCCGGATGGGACTCTTCTTTGCGTGGAAGACAAGCTTGGCGATCCGGATATTAGATTTCCTTCCTTGTAATCGGCTCCATATAAACCCTAGCCCTCCCCGATGTCTATATAAACCGGAGAGGATGGTCCTTAGAAGGCCGATCACAATTACAATCATACCATCATAGGCTAGCTCTTAGGGTTTAGCCTCTACGATCTCATGGTAGATCTACTCTTGTACTACTCATATCTTCAATATTAATCAAGCAGGAAGTAGGGTTTTACCTCCATCGAGAGGGCCCGAACCTGGGTAAACATTGTGCCCCTTGCTTCCTGTTACCATCAGTCTAAGACATAGAGATCGGGACCCCCTACCCGAGATCCGCCGGTTTTGACACCGACAGGGGGCGCCCCCTTGGCTTTGGGGGCAAGCCTCCCCCCTCTAGTCGTGAACCCAAAGTGGCACTAACTTACAGGGACAGGCATACATGACCCAACAACGAACGTGTCGGTCATTAGCGAGTGAATCCGGGCTGTAGCAACTGGGCTAGCAGGACTCCGGTAAACCGGGCTGTAGCAGGCTAATAGGACTTCGGTAGACACCGCGTGACATTTCCCCGAAGGGACAGACACAGGAACGAAGAAGGACACATGCCGGCCAGCCTAAGTGTTCCGGAGTAGTAGCAAGCTACCAAGGCTCAGTGGAAGCACTAGGAGACATTTCCCGGTAAGAGAGGCTACCAAGGATAAACAACTAGATAGTCAGATCCCACACATATCAAGCATTTCAAATCATACAGGCAATATGCTCGATATGTGCAAATACAACATGGCATCACAACATAACTCTACGACTCAAAGTATTTAATCAATAGGCTCCGAGGAGCGAGATAATACAAACATGAGTCTCATGACCTAACATTCAGAGCATACAAGTCAAAGCACAAGCGGAAGCTTAACATGTCTAAGTACAGACATCTACAAATGAAAAAGGCTGAGAAGCCTGACTATCTACCAGATCCTGCCGAGGGCACAAGATCGTAGCTGAGGTAACAAGCTAAACGTCGAAGTCCACGCGGAACTACTAATGAGACTGAAGTCTCTCTGCAAAAACATAAATTAAGCAACATGAGTACAAATGTACCCAGCAAGACTTACATTAGAACTAACTACATATGCATCAGTATCAACAAAGGGGGTGGTGGGGTTTAACTGCAGCAAGCCAGCTTTGACTCAATGGCTAACCTGAACTACGACTGCAAGTAACTCTTTTGAGGTGGCGCACACGAGTCCACATATTCCCCATATCAATACACCACTATGGATCCGCTCCCATCTCCCTACGAGAACGCCATCCATAGCACTCACGCTTATCTTAAGCATTTTAGAGTATCCACTTTCACTTGTCTATGAACTGTACAGGCAACCCAGAAGTCCTTTACCGCGGACACGGCTATTCGAATAGATGATGTTAACCCTGCAGGGGTGTACTTCTTCACACACGCTCTCACCACTTACCGCCGTTTACACAACATGTACTCGACAACATTCAAGCGGAAGCCCAGCGAGGGTGTCGGCCACGACCTGACTAACCACACAAGTCTCTCGTCCAGGTTTATCGCCTATTCGGGTTCCATCCGCAAGGAGATCCGTCCGGGGTGTCGCTCACGGCCCCAAACGATATGTGCAGGGTTCCCAAGCCCACCTCGACGGGTGGATCTACGCTTGGTACACCGTGCCATGGTGCCTAGTCTGTCCCAAGCCCACCTGTACCGGGTGCCACTTGGTAGACTACTAACACTACCTACAAACACCAGAAACCAGTTGCAACTCCTGGACAGAGATCAAGTTTATTAATAAGTCGAGAGAGCTTGGAGTGCCCGGAGCCCAATGTGTGGTAGTAACTGTTCATGGATCACAAACACAGAACTCAGTTCCTGAGGATGGTTTCAATGAGACAACCCACCATGTACTCCTACATGGCCTCTCACCGCTACCTTTACCAAATCGTGTTCATACACTTAGCTCACACGCAATAGGACATGTTCACACACCTCTGATTCATCCCCGATGAATCAGACCTGACTCAACTCTAAGCAGTAGCAGGCATGACAAACAAGCATGAATGAGTAGGCACAACAGGGCTCAAACAACTCCTACTCATGCTAGTGGGTTTCATCTATTTACTGTGGCAATGACAGGTCATGCAGAGGATAAAGGAGTTCAGCTACCGCAGCAAGTAACAGATGAAACATTGTTGTCCTAATGCAGTAAAAGAGAGCAGGAGCGAGAGAGTGGGATTGTATCGGAATGAACAAGGGGGTTTTGCTTGCCTAGCACTTCTGAAGATAGTATAGCTCTTCATCGGCGTCATCGATCTCGTAGTCGGTATCACGTCTAACGAGAGGGGACAAATACCGGCAACACAGAAGGAAACACAATCAATGCAATGCACAATATGATGCATGCTCATGACATGGCAATATGCTTATGATTTGAGCTGATGCAACTAAAACCAGATTAAATGAAGTTGGTTTGAATCAAAGATTCAAATTCAAACTCCATATGTGATTTATTACATGCCATTTAATTAAATTGTCCTAAACAGTAGTCATAAGTAGTTATAACATGCATGAAAATGGTACAGATGGATAGATTGGATTTTTCTGATCATTTTTCATATATAATTTATTTCATTCTGAGTTACGGTTGATTTTATATGATTTTTAGAAGTTTATAACATTTCTGGAATTTCCTGGCTATTTTAGAATTAAACTAATTCCAGAAAGAGTTTACTGCGTCAGCATGACATCATGATGACGTCAGTAGGTCAACTGACCCAGTCCAGGTCAAACCTGACCAGTGGGGTCCACACGTCAGTGGTTAGCTAAACTAATCTAGTTTAGTTAGTACTAACCTGGGTCATTCTAATTAAGTTTAAACTTAAACTGGATTAATTAGCCTGGCAGGGCCCGCATGTCATAGACCCAGGGGAGGTCAAATCCCCTGGTCAACCAGGGCTAAACCACCGGCGGTCAAAGCGGCCAACTCGCCGGCGAGGCCGAACGCGGCGGAGGGCTCGGGATTGCTCCTCCGGCGCCCAATCGAGCAGCGGAGGGCACACGCGGGGAGCTCGGGCTCGCCCGCATCCAGGGCGGCATGCGGCAGCAGCGGGGATGGCCAGAGCTCGCCGGAAGTGAGCTCGCGGCGGCGCCGGAGTTTGGGTGAGTGCGGGGTTGGCGCTGTGGTGCACGGGAGGGCGAGTTAGCATGTGCGTTAGGCTCCTGGTGGCTTCCTGAGCGCGGTGACGAGCTCCGAATCGAGTTCAAGCGGCTGCAGTGACGGCGGCGACATGGCCGGCAGCAGGGGAAGCTTGGCCATGGCAGTTGCTGATGCTAGGGGTCGAAAGGGACAGAGGTAACGAGGGAGAAAGGACGGAGATCTCACAGCGCGTCGAAGGTAGGCTCTGCGTGCTCGGGTAAGGCCGTAGGCGAATGGGTGGCGGCAGTCGACGATGCCCGAGCTTGAAGACGAAGACGATGTCGACGATTCAAGGCCTCCGAGCTCGCATGCGTCAGCGTGGAGACGATACGGACGTCTGCGGGGCGTCTGGACACAACGGAGAGGCGAGGCGATGGCTATGGCCGTGGCGAATGTCGTCGGTGGCGATGGCGGTGCTCGGGTTCGGGCGAGAGAGAGGAAGCAGAGGGGCGGGGGGCCTCGGGGAAGAGTGAGAGGGGTCGGGGTGCGTGTCGACGTCCAGGGCGTCCAGAGCGTCGAGGGGGAGCGGCAAGCAGGAGGTGGTCGGGGCGCGTGGCGCCGCACACGAGGCACATGCACGGCGTCCTTCTGTCACGAGGAAGACGACAGGGGAGGGGCCAGGTGGGCTGGGCTGGCTTTGCCCAGCTGGGCTGCTATAGTAATGGGCCGCGCAGGTGGGCTGGTATCCCTGGTGGGCCTAAAGGTAAGTCTAGGTAAGGTTGCTCTGTTTTATTTCCTGTTTTCTATTTTCTGTAAAATTTAGGGCTTTTATAAAAATACTAAAACGTTTCCAAAAATCCTGCAAATAATTGTGGGATCTGTTGGGATTATTCCTAATAGCCCACACTTAAGTTCAGAATTAATTGAGCACATTAAATAATATATAGCATTTGAATGCCCAATTGCAAATACTATATGATTTAATTCAGTGACCAAATATGTCATGGAAAAATATGCAACACCTCTGGTTACTGTTTACAGTATTAACCAGATATGATGAACATTTTTGAAAGCCATTTGGACTTATTGAGAATATTTTAGGTGAACCTAGTGAATTCCTTTTTATGCTAGGGTTTGAACATCCTCCATTTCAAGTTCATTTGGAAGGTAAACATGATGCACACATGAAGGGCTAGCCTACTGCATACCAGGACTAGGGATGTGACAACTCGCCCCCACTAAACAAGAATCTCGTCCCGAGATTCAAGACGTGAGGTAAGATGAAGAGGGAACGCAATCTAACACAATCGTCACGATCCAAGGTCCACTTTATAAGAACACTGATTCGATCACCATCTTTGTCTCGACGTCTTGCTGTGAGATCTCCATCTAACATGACAACGAGAGGAAAGGGACAACTCTAGAAGAATCGATCTTCTCGAAGACCAATCAACTTAGGATCAACTCACAAAGTGAGTCATAGCAACATCTCTCGAGCTGAGACACGAAGCGTACATCTAGAGGAATGGAGTGGAACGGATGAGGAAGGTTCACTAGGTAGACAACAATTCCACACTTATGAGGGTGGTGAATGGTTGTCAACGTAGCGAGGAGTTGAATTGCCATGATACCATAACGAGACATTTTAGAGGAGGTGACTTGTGGAGTCATCCCTTAAGTGGCAAAAAGAATTACCTTTGATTCAAAGATCATTGAAACTCTTTATACCGGCTTAAGGCAAATCACAAATGATCATTTGGAAGAGTTCGAAAGAGTGGCATACTCAGTTTGGAAAGGAAACTAGAGTTATAAGACAACTCGGCAAACGGAAGGCACAATCCAATGGATACTTGGGATATAACCTAGTGACTGAGCGTCTCAAGAACTTGAGCATTTCCATATTCATCAGGGTCTTACCAACATCCGTGTCAAGGATCCTGGCAACACAACATACTACCATGACGAATGGTGATGGAGGATGCCGATGCGAAGGAAGATAACACTTTCTCATATTTCACCTTAGCGAGGCCAAGGGATCAAAATCTGGATGATTGACCGAGAAACATTTAGCACTCTGCTTCTAATGTTCTCCTTGATGTTCTACATACCACAGTCATAAATAAAGCATTAACGTGGCCATCAAGTATAGGTCAGACTTCGGAAGAGAAAACATTTATAAGGAACACTTCTAGAAAAGTCACATTAAATCCTTATAGAGAAGATGGGCAAATTGCTCATTCAAGATACTACAATGATAGATCTTCCGGCTAGGTGTGTCGGCCAACATCAACCTTGTCGGGACCTACATCATAGATCTTGGAATAGTTCCAACCATCATATCTGCCTGAGATTCAGATCTGGTTGGTAACAGGACATTTTAGACAGCATGTCTGGAAAAGAAAATTTGCAACACAAACCGAAGAGATGACGTTGCGAGATTCTTAGGAAAATGAACTACGATAGCATGCTCCAAAACATGAGCTAGTTCTGCTACAAACCTGTGAACACGATTTCCAAGACAAGCATGACCACATAGTAGTATTATAATAAAAACAGTACCGAGTTCAGGTGGGGAACCATCATCAAGGATATCGAAGTCCTTGTATAAGTCTTGCTGTTAAGAAGGAACTTCTTTTCCTTGAACAAATCAATCAGTGGCTTGGTGTGCTAGAAGGTACATATAGAATGAAGGTTGCAAGTCTCCAAACCACAGAATGCTTCGCACGTATGCATGACCGATTTGGGATGATTCCAGAAGAAGCAACATTGACACTCTCGAATTCACGACGGCAACTTGCATCAAAATTATGCTTCATGCATGGGACATGAAGATAATGCTTATAGAAGTTTCCAGTACTAGCTGGATGTTCAACAAAATTATGGAGAAGACAAGGATGTTGTTGATGGGCTCAACAACAATTCATCCAGGTTTCCATATAAATGGAATTCCATAATTATGTGAACAAGGTGATAGCACTGGTTAGACCAAAGATATAATGGTGTATGCTCGAGGAAACAACCACGAGTAAGACAACATTACGAATATCGTTGGTTCTGATTTGACTTGACGATAGCCCATACTCAAATCAAGGTTTTGACGTGACAATAGACATATCAACTGATCACAAGGATCAACCAATGAATATATTATCTTTCTTCAACACACACTCACAAGGATATCCCTTTGGAATGAACTAGTTCAGGTAAGCTTTTATCTTACAACTCTCCAAGTTGTTGTTTGGCTTAACCAACTAGCTCAGGGGTATCCCACACAGATTCTTGGAGAATGGGTGGTTTGGAGGAAACCCAACATGATCACGAACTCAACATAGCGGTCAGGTGATGACCTGGTGATACTTCCAAGAAGATATTCAGAAAATCACGAACCACCGATATGTTACTAAGCTCGAGAGCAATCTTGCTTTTTAGGGCGAGACGATATGATCAAAGAGCGAGGGATTGACACAATCTTAACTCATTGATCGAGGAGTGCACTGGAAATAAGGACTTGGTAGCACGATCAACCTTAGGGTGACGATTCAATAATCAACACGCTAAGGATGAGATTGTTGTCCATTAACTACCAAGCAACACGGTTGCTAGGAGTATTGATTTCACACATCATAGTTCACTTGTCGGCATTCCGGTTGCGACAACACAAAACCGAGGAATGAATAATGATGGCGAGAAGTATCACTGTATCAAGAATTCATAGGAGGGTGTGTAATTCCCATGATATTCTTGATATAAAGATGGTAACACTCCAAGGTGGAACAGAACAAAAACTGGATTAGTATTTTGATCTGCGGAGTATGACTACTTTGACCCAATCCTAGATATGGATGAGGTACTGGAGTTCATTTCTCCTAGTCATTCTAGAATAGAATGGCTTGACGGACCACAGGGATAATAGGCATCGATAAACATGAATGCACGACTACTCTTGACTATCAATTGGTAGACGGGGGTCAGAATACAACTAATGGGGGAACAACTCAAAGAACATATGACTATCTGAGTTGTGGATGCATAGATTAGTATGTCGAACCAAGTTCAACAGGTTTCTTTCGGATAACCCATGCAGAGAAGGTAGATCTAACTGAGTCACAACATAGAATGGAGAACTCATTGAGAGCACTCTTGTTGTGATCTTTTGGTTCTAAGAACTTCTGCCATAAGTAGTTCATGGTATTTGGAAGAACGATATACCACAGACCTCAAGGACTAATGCAAAGGTTACTAACATCCTAAGGGAACTAGCAAACACTATCAACATGTAGTAAGTAGGGTCAATCTCGGGTTCAAAAGACCCAGCAGTAGAATACCTACAAACTAAATGGCATCACAGGATGCTTTCAAGAATGATGGCCAGAATGATCACACTGGGAACACAAAACATGACTAGCTTGCTAGGTGATCCCCTAAGATACCTAGGGTCATAATAATAATTCCAATATAAATGTCGAGGCAATGAAGTACCTCAACACACTAGTTAGTGTGGTTGATCTGGCACAAAGGAACTTCGGAACGATATCGGGGCACCTCCCCCAAGCTTGGCAGTTGCCAAGGGGAGTGCCCATACCCATGTGATTATGTCTCTTTCTTCGGAGGTGATGAAGGTGGTGGTGATGATGGATAGTCGCACATCGAGCGTAGGAGTTCTTCCAGTTTGCGGATAATGCCCTTGAGTGCGGTGATATGATCCTTCAACAAAATATTTTCATGTGTGAGATACTTGTTTTGTATGCGAGCTAATTCAATCATCTTGAAAGCTTCAATCTCAGTTGGGGTAAGAAGATTTTGATGAGGTTGAAGGATGTCTTCTTGTTCTGCCGCCGGAGCTTGATCCTCCATGACCTTCTTGATCCCATCATCCTTGTTGATCTCCCCAGGTTCTTCTCTCTTCAGCTCTATCTTTATTAGCCAAGCATCGTTGCCTTCATTGTTGGAGGAGGGTGATGACATGATGCTTGGCCTTGTCAAATCTGACAGGAAATAGCTCAAAACAAAGACAGAGGATATTTGCGTGATACAGTGGTCAAAACCTTTGGGAAATTATATAATGAATTTTTACCGACCGAAAGAAGTATCGTGAAAGAAAACGGAGTCCGGAGAGCACACGAGGTGCCCACGAGGCAGGGGGAGCGCCCAAGGTGGTAGGGCGCACCCTCCACCCTCGTGGACACCTTGTGTCCTTCCCGGACTACTTCTTATTTTCCTATTTTCTTAAATATTCCAAAACGAAGGAAAATTGCTATTAGAACTGTTTTCGAGTCGGTTTACTTACAGTACCACGTACCTATTCCTTTTCGGAGTCTGAAACGTTTTGTAAAGTGTCCCTTATGTATTCCTCCGGTGTTACGGTTTCAATAAAATTAGTTTCAACATTTATAGGATTACCCGATATATAATGTTTGATCCTTTGGTCGTTCACCACCTTTGGATTTGTGCCTTCGAAGTTGTTGATTCTTATGGCACCAGAACGATAGACCTCCTCGATAACGTAAGGACCGTCCCATTTAGAGTGGGGTTTTCCTGCAAAAAATCTTAAATGAGAGTTGAATAGCAACACATAATCACCTAAATTAAACTCACGCTTTTGTATCCTTTTGTCATGCCATCTTTTAACTTTTTCTTTAAACAATTTGGCATTCTCATAGGCCTGGGTTCTCCACTCATCAAGTGAGCTAATGTCAAATAACCTCTTCTCACCGGCAAGTTTGAAATCATAATTGATCTCTTTAATGGCCCAATATGCCTTATGTTCTAGTTCGAGAGGTAAGTGACATGCTTTTCCATAAACCATTTTGTATGGAGACATACCCATAGGATTCTTATATGCAGTTCTATAAGCCCAAAATGCATCATCAAGTTTCTTGGACCAATTCTTTCTAGAGCTATTAATAGTCTTTTGAAAAATTAACTAGAGCTCTCTATTGCTAAGTTCTACTTGGCCACTAGACTGTGGGTGATATGGAGATGCAATTCTATGATTAACATCATACTTAGCAAGCATTTTACGGAAAGCACCATGAATAAAATGTGAACCTCCATCAGTCATTAAGTATCTAGGGACTTCGAACCTCGGAAAAATAACTTCTTTAAGCATCTTAATAGAGGTGTTATGATCAACACTACTAGTTGGAATAGCTTCTACCCACTTAGTAACGTAATCATCAACAACTAAAATATGTGTATACCCATTAGAGGAAGGAAACGGTCCCATATAATCAAAGCCCCAAACATCAAATGGTTCAATAACAAGAGAATATTTCTAGGCATTTCTTGACGTCTACTCATATTACGAATTCTTTGACATTCATCACAAGACAAGACAAACTTATGGGCATCTTTGAAGAGAGTAGGCCAATAAAAACCGGATTGCAATACCTTGTGTGCAGTTCTATCTCCAGCATGGTGTCCTCCATAAGCCTCGGAGTGACACTTGGATAGGATATGTGCATGTTCATGCTCAGGTACACAACGTCCAATAACACCATCTACTCCTTCTTTATAAAGGTGTGGGTCATCCCAGAAGTAATGTCTTAAATCATAGAAAAACGTTTTCTTTTGCTGGTATGTGAAACTAGGTGGTATAAATTTAGCAACAATGTAATTAGCATAATCAACATACCATGGAGCATTAGGAGAAGCATTTATGACAGCTAATTGTTCATCACGGAAGCTATCATCAATAGGTAGTGGGTCATCAAGAACATTCTCTAACCTAGACAAGTTGTCTGCAATAGGGTTCCCAGCTCCCTTTCTATCAATAATATGCAAATCAAATTCTTGTAGCAAGAGAACCCATCTAATAAGTCTAGGTTTAGCATCTTTCTTTTCCATAAGATATTTAATAGCAGCATGATCAGTGTGAACAGTTACTTTAGAATCGACAATATAAGGTCAAAACTTATCACAAGCAAATACAACTGATAAAATTCTTTTTCAGTAGTAGCATAATTTCTCTGGGCACTATCTAGAGTTTTACTAGCATATTGAATAACATTTAGTTTCTTATCAACTCTTTGTCCTAGAACAGCACCTACAGCATAATCACTAGTATCACAAATAATTTCCAAGGGTAAATTCCAATCAGGTGGCTAAATAATAGGTGCAGAAATCAAGGCTTTCTTAAGTATTTCAAATGCTTCTACACAATCATCATCGAAGACAAAAGGAATATCTTTTTGTAAGAGATTAGTCAGAGGCCAAGAAATTTTAGATAAGTCCTTAATGAACCTCCTATAAAAACCGGCATGACCAGGGAAACTTCTTATACCTTTAATGTCCTTGGGACATGGCATCTTTTCAATAGCATCAACCTTAGCTTTATCAACTTCAATACATCTTTGAGAGATTTTATGCCCCAAGACAATGCCTTCATTAACCATAAAGTGGCACTTCTCCCAATTCAAGACAAGACTAGTATCTTCGCATCTCTGCAAAACTCGATCAAGGTTGCTCAAGCAATCATCAAAAGAGGATCCATAAACGGAGAAATCATCCATGAAAACCTCAACAATCTTTTCACAAAAGTCAGAGAATATAGCCATCATGCATCTTTGAAAGGTAGCAGGTGCATTACATAAACCAAAAGGCATGCGTCTATAGGCAAAAGTACCGAAAGGGCAAGTAAAAGTGGTCTTTTCTTGATCCTCTGCTGACACAGGTATTTGAGAGAAACCATAGTAACCATCTAGAAAGCAAAAATGTGTACGTTTGGATAATCTTTCTAGCATTTGATCAATAAAAGGCAAAGGGTAATGATCTTTTTGGTAGCTTTATTTAATTTGTGGAAATCTAATTACCATCCTATAACCTGTAACAATTCTTTGTGGGATCAATTCATCTTTATCATTAGGAACAACAGTAATACCTCCCTTCTTAGGGACACAATGCACATGACTTACCCACTGACTATCAGCAACGGGATAAATTATTCCTGCCTCTAGGAGCTTTAGTATTTCCTTTCTTACCACTTCTTTCATCTTAGGATTTAACCATCGTTGGTGATCAATAACTGGTTTGGCGTCTTTCTCCTATTTTATTTTGTGTTGGCTTAGAGTGGGACTAATGCCCTTAAGATCACCAAGAGTATATCTATGACGCCCGGATAATTAAGCTACATTAATTCCCTCCTAATGATGCCACATCATCATGATTAGTGTTGTTAAACTCACGTTGGTTCGAAACCGGTTCAAAATTCAAATTCAAATCAAAGTCCAAAATTCAAATGGCTAAACATGGAAACTAAAATGTTCAAAGTATGGCAAATAATCCCTGGATATTTGTCATGTTGGAACCAACCTCATTTGAGTTCACAAAATGCCCCTAGGATTTTATCTTGAGGTCCAACAATAATTAAATTGGCCTTTCCAATTTCTAAAAATGGTTAGCCAACTCCTTCTGACCCCAAACTTTTTATGCAACTTCACTTTGTTCCTATCTATTTTTGTGCAAAGTGCCACATTTAACAAAAATAATTCAGTAGCTCTTTTAAATAGGAAACATAGGCAAATCAAAAATAAGAAGAAGGCCAAACCCCCGAGCTCCCCATGGGCCTCGGACCATCCCACCCCAACCGGCCCAGCCCCCAGGCTATAACCCCCCACGCCCACAAAATATCTGGACCGACCCCCCCCCCACTTCCCCACGCACCCACGCTCCTCTCATCCCCCCAATTCGGGATCTGGA